>NW_020897729.1:2458868-2582640 GCF_003984885.1 Neopelma chrysocephalum | reverse complement strand
GGGATGGGGCCGGGATGGGGCCGGGATGGGGCCGGGATGGGGCCGGGGGGCTGCGCTCCGGCACCGCGGAGGCTGCGGTGGATGCGCTGCCCCGCGAACGCGAGATGCCAGCGGGCAGGACTGCAGGGGGTCATCCGCTGAGCCTCGCAACACTCGGCGTTGCTGGCGGGCAAAAAGAGACCCCAAGTTGGCCTTAATTGCGTTGCCACCCTTCCATCACCCCCCTCTGCCTTGCAGAAGGATCAGAGACCCCAGCTGCTCCCGCAGCAGCTCAAGCTGGATTCCCCCTAGTTTGAGCTAGACCCGTAGGCTCCAGGGAGGATGCAGGAGGAGCTCCAGTGCAGCCACATGTTCCCAGTTCCTCCCTATGCTTGACACACACATTGGACCTATGGGTAGGGGTTAGGAGGGCAGGGTACCCTGTGTGCCTGCAATGGGAGGGTTAGTGAGCCTCCTGTCTCAGCCATGCACCAATGCTTTTAATGTGAGACAAAACAATACACAAGTTCCCCAGGTGTCTTCTAGTTGTGGTGACTGTCAAGAGTTGCACTTCCCAACTCTGGCTTTGTATCTGAGCAAGTTATGGGAAGCTTGCAGAAGTTCTTCCCACAGTGCTCCACAGCCACTGCATAGGAATGGAGGGGTGAAGGAAATGCCACTTCCCCAAAGCGACTGGTTTGGGAGAAATCTGGCAGTGCCTCCCCTGCCAGCTCTCCCTGAAGGTGCTGGGGCCATAAAGCTCTGGCCTGGCCCTGCCCACAGGTCACATGTAGATGAACTCACAGCAGGGGAAGCACTTGCCTGCTGCAGCCCAGGCCATTCCCTCTTCTTCCCTTGGCACAGCACTGCCTCACTCACAGGGACCTGCCCTGGCCCTGTAGTAACACAACTGGGCACACAGGGGACCGGATCCAGCATCCTGCTGCTCTGCAGAGCAGTGAGAAGAGCATGGCCCAAAGGTGCCCGCAGGATGCCAGTGCTGGTCCATGGCCTGTCCTGGAGGGATGAGTGCTGCTTCCCTGCTCCCTCATGTAGAGGCTCCTTGGTCTTCCCAAGGAATCACCCAGCTCAGGGCTCCAAGAAGCACATGCACACCATGAAGCCAGCTCATATGCATCTGCCCTTGCTAAATCATTAGGAAAAAAAAGATTTCCAATTGATGCAGGGGCAGAAGGAGCAGCAGCTTCCCTCAGCCTCTCCCCTAAATACCAAACAGCCAGAGAGCAAAGGGTGAGCTTCTTCCTTGCTTTAGCACAAGCAAAAAAGCTCAGGGAGGGCTTCTGCTGACTTCAGCATCTCCCAGCCCATGGCCAGGGTTACTCTGACAGAGGTTCCAGCTTGGGACGGGTAAGGGTTGTTGTGTGGCAACTACTAACAGGCACTTTCTTCTCCTTCCTCACAGGGCTTTGAATCCATAGTCCACTTTCTCCTACCACGCACGGCCAGGCACGGCCATCCCCCAGGCAACACCTAGAAGAGCAGTGATCCCCCTGGAATGGACAAAAGACGTGGCTGTGTTTTTCTTTTTGGTACGAGGAGTCATGGCACCAACTGTTTTGGTTTTGTTACTTTTTTAACAAGTGCTCTCTATCTTATATATATTATATATACAAACACTCACCGAGACAAGGGACAGTGCTTTTCCAAGAGACTGATGAAGCCAGCTGTATAACGTTGCTGTTTGTAAATTCATGTCATGCATAAATGTATTTATGTTGTAAAGCTATTTATATATTGTTTATAAAGAGATATTTATAAAAAAATTATTTATGTAACTAAATGAAAAGTTGAGCATTGTAACATTTTTTTGTCCTAAGTAGTTGAAAAACTTTAAAAAAAAAAATCATTCCATGTGGCATTTTGTAACCTGTCTTTATTTATCAAATTCACATACAATTTAAATGTCAGATTGATTGATTTTAACAGAGCTAAAGAAGAAATTGTTCAGATGTTTTAGAAAAGTCAGGAGCAAGAGAAAGGCCAGCTGATATTTTAAGCTTTGATCCCATATGCAAAAGTAAACTTGTGAATCCTGTGATGCCCTGACGGATCGAATGCTGCCCAGTGCTGCGTGCAGCTCCAAGCCTCTGCAGAACCCAGCTGAGCTCATCCATGCCCAGATCCCAAATGGCACCCGTGGAAATGAGCCCATCATGTTCAACACCCGAGGCCTGGATCGACAGCAGGGTGACAAGGGCAGCATCTGGCCTAGACAGTTATAACTGCTTCCAGTCTGCAGGTTTGGGTCCAACTTTCACCCCGTAACTATAATATTATCACTGGGCGCCGGATGGAGACGCAGTCCCTGCTGACAGCAACAAAGAGCCCGCACTGGATCTGGCCCCCAGCTGTGCTGGTGGGAACAGAGCTTTATCCCAGAGGCGCTGTTATTCCAGGATCCAGCAGCTCACTAAGTATCTTGTTTATATTCCCATTCGCCAGCCCTTTGCTGCTGAGCTGTAAAGTCCCTTCCTCCAGCAGAGATTTATTTAACTGTGCCTGGGACAATACGTAGACAGACCAAAATATACTGAGGGCTGCCTGGTAAGGATTCATGGACACAGCTGCTTCTACAGCTTCTTGCTATGTAAAGTGCATGAAATAAATCGTTAAAATGACTTGGAGCTCTAAAGGAAACAGCAAGCAAGGGGGCAGGGAGCGCAGCAAACATGCAAACGCCTGCATGAAGGCTCTTTGGTCTCATTCTTCAAAGAGGCCTTAGAAAAAAAGAGTGGCAGGCGCCCAGCCCAGCCGTGACAGGAGTCACAAATTATGCCCTGACCATTGTAGTGGGCTGGGAAACAACAAGCATTATGTTCTGCTGGGCTCCAGTACCTAAGACAGGGCAAAAAGAAAGTCACCAAGATCCAGAGGCAGAGCGATCCTTTTCCTTAGCAACCACCAGGAAACCATAGAAACGTTCAGCCAGACTCACCCCAACTATTAGAGAACATTAGGTTTACAGACCAAGAAGATTCATTCAGACACCCGACAGCTCAATCATCAGGTCAGGAGCACACAGGTGACGTTTCTAAGCTTGCACGAGCACAGCCTCCGTCAGAGACAGGTACCCACCTCGTGGTGCCCACAGAGTCCATCTGGACAGGGAGCAGCAGCTGATGGACCACGTAAGATGTTGCCTATGGGGAACAAAATCAAGATCCTGGGAGGGAGGGAGGCAGGATGGGCAGGTAGCAGCTCAGTGCCCTACCCAAGGGTCAGCTGGAGCCCTCCAGAGCTGTCCATGGGTAATGACAACCCATTGTCAGGGCTCTGTAAGGCAAATACAACATCCTACAGCTTCACACATCTCTAGAGGGAAGGAGGAGTTAAAGAGATGCCCATTAGAGGGTACTGTCCACTGTCACCCAGCAAACCTAAGGGACAATAAGGAATTGCTTACTGTGCAGACCTTGCACACCAAGTCTGAAAAGAGGGTGTAAGAAGGTGGTGCTGCAGGTCCCTCTCAGAGTCCTGGTCCTTGAGCATGAAGCCAGGGTAGTGACCATAACAGAGTGCCAGGCTGGGACCAAGGTGTGGACAATTCCCCTTCCAGTTCTGGCTTTTTGCTGCAAGTCAGAGCTGGAATAAAATCACCTCCCTGGTGACAGAGGGGCTCTCCTCAACATGGTGGGGGGGACCCAGTCCAAGGAATTCAATCCACACAGTTTGACCACCTAAGTGAAGCAGAACCTCAGGGGAGATCAGAGATCACAGCACAGAGTCATGTACGGTCTGGATTCTCATTTCTCCTCTGCAGCATAGTCCAAGGGAAAAAGCACAGCACGGGTTCCTTCCATCTATTGGTAAAGAGCAAGGCCAAGGAAAAGGACAAAGCTGCACAGCAAAAGGACAGTTGCTTGGCGGAAGGAGAGGGATCAGAGTGAGAGCTCCTGGTGCAGAGCAAGGGGATAACAGCCTGGCTCCTCGCTTTGCTGCTTCCACTCTGACCAGGGATAAGTCTCCCTGTCCCTCAGCATGTGGATTCCCACCTGCAGGACGGGAACACTGTGCCCACATGGGGGTGTGAGCTGATGTGCAAGAGAGAAGGCAGCACTTGGGGGTGAAAGAGCACTTGGGATAACTTAGATCCACTCAACCTCAGGCTCCCCATGGCACAGCCAGACCGGTGGGTCTGACAGGCAGAGTGGCACTGCCAGCAGAGGACAGGCACCTTCCTCAGTTCGGTGGACAAGCCAGAACAGGAATCAGAAGCAGCTCCTTAGAGCACAGCAAGCAGCTGATATGGCCACAACTGGGTCTCCCTGACAGGGACTCAGTAGCAAATAAGGGCAGCAAGAAAGAGGGACCCACAGGAATCTAATTAAGAGTGGAGGAGGAGGCACCACATGCAGCAGAAACAAATTGATCTCTGAAACATCACTGCCTCCCCTGTGGGCCAGCTTGGTCAGATCCTCAAGACATCCAGTAAAAGGATCGAGGGCCAGCACTAAAAAACTCCCCTGCCACAGCCCAGCCCAGAGACAGCGTAACTGAATAAGAGATGTCCTGGATGCAAGCTGCAGCCTCAGGGGGTGGCATCTGACATCTCAACTGCAGGCTCAGAGAACAGCATTTAGCAGGTGTGTGTCCACAGACCTGGAAGTGAGGGGGGCAGGAGTCCCAGGCTCCGCTGTCCACACTCAGCTCAAACTGGCACTCTCAGCACCTGCATGTTTCCTGCACCACCAGCTGAATGAGCAGTAGCCACATTCAGCTTCCAAGTGGTAGCACTTGTGACATGACATAAGAACAGCCTTGATTTCTCCTCTCAGGAGCTATTCCTAGCAGGATTTGAGCCATAGGCCTCCAGCCTGAAAAAGCACACTGCTCTCTAGTGAAAAAGGACAAAGAGCTTTCTCCGGCACTGTTATACAAGTGCCTGGCAAAGCTCAAACAGGCTGGAGCAGACCTTGAAGCTCCCACAACAGGGACACAGTTGCCCTCTAATGTGTGGGAAAGCAGTTCTCTTCCCCCAGCCCACATTGCAACTTTTCCAAGGTATTTTTTGGCTGAAGAGTTACAAAGCCCAGCTCAGGTGACAGCAAATCCCAAAGCAATGAAGAAAAAGAAAAGCCCAGAGCCCCAGAGCAGGAGAGCAAAGGAATTTTCCAGCTGGAAAGGGACTTGAGGCATTGAGCAGGGACTGCCAGGGGCAGCAGCACACACGCCCCTGCCACTTGCTGCAGGACTTCTCCAAGCATGGGCTGCTTCCCTCAGAATGCAGAAAAACAAAGGGAAGGGATCACAGGGCAGCTCCCAGAGGGAGCCTGCGCTTGACACAAGCGTGAGTCGAAAACAAGAAGGGAATTGAATTCAGGCCCCTTCCTGTCAGTCAGCAACTAACCTTGTCAGAAGGGATGGCAGCACTAACCGAATCAGGCAATTCATTAGGTTTGGGGCACGCAGCAAAAGCCCACGCTCTCTGGAGCAGAACTACAGTGAAAATCCAGGGTAATGAGTTGCAAACTGCCTTTGTAAATGACACTTCTGCAGCGACTCTGGCAGGCTGGGAAAAGAGCTAATAGGAAAATCATTAGGTAGCATCCCTTTGATATTGTTGAAAACGGCACAGGCTATTTTTCCTGCCCCCTCCATAATTAACCTGGAATATTACCCATAATACTCCGGGCTGATATTCCCACAATGGACCACCTTATCTGCATCAGGAGAAAAGAAGGATATGCTACAGAGGAGGAAGATGACTTCTGGAAAAGCTTAAGATTTCCCCCCTACTGCATGTATGCATCAATTCCATCAGCAATGAACCTCTGCCCAGCCAGGAGACCAAAGCCCTTCACAAACCCCTGTCACAGTCAGCACACAGGAGCAAGGCTGTCCTGGGAAACGCAGTTGCAGAGGAGCTGATCTGCCCAAGGTTGCTCTCTGCAACTGCAGCAAAGCTGGAACAGGACACAGCTCTGCGCTTTGCCCCTTATTTATAACGCTGTCCTTGTCCTTGACTTCCTTTATGCTAAACCAGGCAATGGCCTGCACCTCCCGAGGTGCAGAACAGCTCTGAGGAGCAATGCCTACCCACCTGGCTTGTCTGCCAGCAAGGAGAGGTGTCATCTCACAGTCGTGATGTAAAAGGTACAGCATCACAGCTGGCAGGTGATCCTGAAGGAGCTGGTGCTCTCTAACAGCTGCGAAGGTGACAATGAAACACCGAGATGTTACTGCAATAGCCCAGAGCAGCCTTAGGACTGTGCTCATCATGAGACACTGACCGAAACATGAGGGCTGCTGCATCTCTGGGAAGAGTCTGGAGGGCTGGACAGCACTACTCCCAAACCTGAGACCCATGAAGATACAGCCTATGGTCAGACAAGCTCCAAATACTCGCAGAAAGGCTGATCCCTGACAGAGCGAGGCCTCGCTTACCCACCACAAACAGCTTTTCTGGAAACACAGAAGTATCATGTGTGATTACAGCATTTTAAAAATGCTTAATGATACAGATATTCTAAAGCCTCTATAGGAGACCTGGAGATCTGGAAGGGTGTCCCATCTTCTACCACAATTACACCAAGCAAGGGCTACTGGCACAAATTCTTTTGTGCTCTGTGGGGAAATACACATTTCAGGACTGTTAAATGACCCTATGGCATCTCATTACTGCCTGGAATTTCCAGTGTGTATATGCATTCACTGAAGCTTATCAAGAAAAAGCTGTGGTCACAGCAACCACACTCAGGCAATTTGCAACAAGGTATCTCCTGAGATGAAAACACTGTGGGAAAAAGAAGCGTCAGGGCCTATGGATTTGGAGACAGGGAGCAAAGTGCTGCTCTGCCTTTTTCTTGCCTGGTTCACCAGTCAGAGAGGGGAATACCACCACAGGGACACTGAGAACAGGGTCAGCCCAGGCTAGGGGGTAAACACGCACTCCCTTTACTTCAATCACTTACCTCTGGTAGCTCTGTGGTAGGGCCAAACTTGATGAAATATCAGCAAAATGTCAACAGTCCCTGAGAGACACGGACCTTCGTCACGGAGCAGAGTGAAACAATGACATATTTCTAAAAACTCTGCTGAGAAATTCAATCAGACTGTCAGGCTAAAACTCTGTATTAGGAATACAAGGTTGAGGTTACAAGTAGGAACTGAAATCACTCTAAACTTTAATTTACTTTCCTTGCTGCCCCTGGGTTACTCTCTCTCTTAGATTATACAAAAATATGCTACGTAGATTCAGGTTGTGGTTCCCTTGCATTAGGTCAGATGCTACAGAGGAATTAGTGGGGTGGAAAAAAAACAAGAGACTTTGTTTGGGACTAAGTGCCCAACATCTTGCTAGCAAGGCCTATATATTTGTTGGGCAGGTTCTTAAATTTCTCCATTTCCCCATTTTTAAGAATAATAAAGAGCAAGGTTGTTTCTCTCCATTGTAGTTTGCAATTGGCTCAGATGCTGAAGTAACAAACCCCAGCACAGCAGCCCTACAAACACACAAGCTTGGACTGTTTTACCCTGCAGGGGTGGCTTTGTGTGGTTTCCAGCTTAGCTGTACTCACATAAATCTGTAGAGAACTGAAAGTTTAGGAAAAGTCTGGGTTACCCATGTGATTTGTTACGTTCCAACACAGCTATCAAAGCTAAGGGCACTCTTCCTTCTGTCTCCTCTGCAATGAGTAAGCCCAAGTCTGCTTCACACACATGAAGCAAAGCATTTCACCCTCATAGGATAAGAACACTAAAACCAAAGCCACCCTCTGAGGTCTGTATCATTTTCCATTCTTACAGGAACTGAAAGCTGTTCAGCAAAATTCGCTTTGCAGGACTGGTGGGAGAATGGCCAACTCTTTCTACCACTGCCTCTATAGGAACAAAAGCTTTGCTTTCCCCAGCTTCACTCTGGAGAGCAGCTCTGAAGCTCCTGTACACGATCCATGGAGAGAGATCTGCTAGCCTGAGTGCAGCTCCAAAAGCACCCACTGGATTTCAGAAATCTGTACAAGACCAATTGCAGGACTGGTCTGAACAAATTTGAACACAGAAGGGTCTGTCAGCATCACTGACTTTCCCTCCTGCTCTCAACACAAGACTAACCTGGCATTCAACTTATCTAAGAAGGTGAGGAGGGAAGTAAAAGACAAACAGATTTTGAGCCAAAACTTTTTTTCTTCTGTAAAAGATGGACATCAGCATTGCTTTATCATATTCCAGAATTGCCTGATGTTAGCTGGTATCAACCGAGTCACAGCAGGAATGCCAGGGACATTTGTTAGCATGAGGCACAGCTTTAGGGCTAGGGCAGCCTACCAGCACTGCAATCAGCTGAGATCCTCTCTTCCATTTTCCAGCTCAGTGCTCAATTCCATATTAAACAAGCAGTAGTACAAGTGGAGCAGCAGAACACAAAGCTAGACAATAAAGCCCTGAAGAGCAGAGGGAAGGCAGCTCCATCCACTTTGTCTCCCTCCGGGTGGAAGAGGCAAACAGAAGTTCAATAGCTCAAAGTCTGCCCTGCTGCAATCTTGGAGTGAGCTGCGGCTGGAGCAGCTCTTTGCTGCCATAAACCAAAGCAGGGCAGGACACTCTCCCCGTGCCAGGGAGCAGTGTCCAGCAGAGTCCAGCAGTGCTCAGACAAGCTGCCTTAGCTGCCTCCAGCAGGCACATGCAATACATGGGAGTTTACATCAAAACTGCCTCTGCTCCCACCTCCCTCTCATTCCCATAGCACAGTTAAGCTCCCCGGGCACTCCCCTCTCAAAACTGTTCACAATCCAGTCCCCACCAGCCCCTAATTCATGCAACTCTGCTCTGAGTTGCTGCCCTTTCTGTAGTCACAGGGAGCCAACAGAATCTTTATCTGTTGTCCTTCTCAAACAGCACAGCACCTCCTGCATCCTTCCCTGTTAACAACTCTGCCTTCTGCTTCATTCCCGGAATAGCTTCTAACTCTTTCCTTCAAGCCAGATTCATTAACCAGCTGCTGCAGAGCTGTTTGCCTCCCCCAGGTACTCTGTGCATGTCATTTGTTAATGACTCATCTCAGCCTGGGCTCATCGCAGACACCCCCCTCCTTTTGCGGCACCAAGCCCGTCGCTGGCACACCAGGAAAGCCAAACACGCAAACAGCTCCATTCCCTCCAATACCCCAGTCCCTTCTCCGTCCTCTGTCACCATCAAACATGGGACAGCTCTTTATTCAAAGTGCTATTTCCTCCCTTGCTTCTTTGTTGATCAAAGGCAATGTGTACCGAAGCATGAATAAGATCCTCACCCCCAGCCAGGCTTTGAGAACAGCAAAAACGTAAGAACAAACTCGAAAACTTCCAACACACTAAAGAAGCTCCAGCAAACTAATGTGACTCCTGTAACTGGCAGGGAACAAACACCAAGGGTGCCAAACTCACATCTATTTCCCCAGCAGACTGTGGCTTGCTGAGGAACTAAAAACAATGCCCAAAGGCATTTGTATTCCTCCTGCCTCTTTACAGGACTGATATTAAAAACAGGAAGGAAAGAAAACAGAGCCTACTCTCACCAGTCAAATTCAGTGAGGAACTGGACAACCAGTATGCTGCAGCTGTCCACACAGCAAGCCAGAAACAGACCCAATCCATCTCTATCACACAGATTTGGGGACACAAAGTCCACCTGCACCTCTCAGAAGCTGTCAGCTAAACACTGGGAGAAGCTGGAATAGGAACTAGTACTGCCACTGCTTGGGGAACAGCTCCCCTGAGGTACAGGGGAAGGCTTCGTGCTCTGGACTTACTCACTTAACATCCTTCCCTGGGAATATTTTGGCTTGCATTTCTAGGGGGACAGAGAGCTGGTAAAGAATCAGAAGTTTGATCAGAATCAGAAGCCTCTGCGACTTGACCCAGAGGAAGCTGGAGAGGGGTTATTTAGATCTACCTCTCCAGATTACAAGCTGGTGTGCCTGCTCTGCAGGAGAAGAAAAGGAGAAGGATTTACTTTCAAAAGTGAACAAGTCCCATGACTGAGGACTGCAAACATGCAGATGGCAAAGAGTCCTGGTAGCAATAAGAGGAAGGCACGTGCACTGCACAAGCAAGCGCAGGTGACAGTTGGCTGCAGGACTGGAGGATTGTCACAGTCCTCTGCTTCAACAGCTCCCCTGCCCGCTCACGGGAAGCTCTTCCCTTTACAGAAGTGAAATGCAGGGGCCAAACTACAAAGTACACTCTGCTAGACCCAAAGGGAGGAATCAATTGGCCTAAGACAGAGTACAGCTACAAACCTTCCACAATCAGCCAAAGCTGTTTAGGCTCAGGACACTGGGCTCAGCTACCAGCTTTGCCACAGATCCTTCTGCACAAAATTAGACAAAGGTGAACTACTGACAAAACGTGAAGAGCGCTTCCCTGCCTCCCATATGAATGAGGGAGCTCAGTCAGACCTTTGGATAACATACACCAAGAAACAAGTAAATTCTCAAGTGAACAAGTGCCACTGGACTACAAGCCTAAAGCAGCCTCAAAGTCAAGACTCCAGACTCTGACATTAAATCAGCATTTTTAATTTTTTTTCTAAAATGTGCTGTTTCATGAATTGCTGTTCCAATGCTTCCCCCTTAAAAAAAAAACAACCCCACACCTTGACAAACTAGGTGCAAATCACCTGAAATTAGCCTGTAACAAATAAAAAACCCCACAAAACAAAGGCTGAAATGCTTTAGAATCACAACAATGTACAAAAACAAGGGAAGAAAATACAACCTGAAAGTGTTCAAAATTCAGAAAAACTAGTCAAGTCCATTGCTTCAGCAAGGGGATGCTGCTGCGACCCCTGCCAGTGGGTCCTGGGCCACCAGCCTGCCTTGATGCCAAACAGGCTCCTCTCCCGTGCAGACCACTGTCGCCAGCATCCAAGGAAGAGCGAATTCATTACTCTCCGAAGATATCAATGGGGGAAACAACTCACAAGCAGCTCTGGGAGGTCACATCACATTCAGGAGGAACAGTTTCTAGCATGACCCTGACCACCTGCAAGAAGGAAGGCGTGAAAGAGCAGCCTGCTTCCTCCTTATTGTATTGATGCCTCAGAGATGCAGAACAGTGCTTTAAATCTGGGAGAGATAAAAGAGCTTAGTAAGGGCAGTAAACAGACAGTTAAGTAAACAGCCCAGCACTGGATCTCACCTTCAGAGCGAGGTAGTGTGAATTTCACCCCAGTTTAAAATAGACAGGGGTAGCAGAAAGGCTGAAGACTACCATGTAAAGCAGTTCCTGGCCTAGAAACCTTCCTGCACTCCCTTTGGGAATGAAAAGATCTGTGTTGATGGCTTCCTCACTCCCAGCCTGGCTTTGGTAGCCACACTTCAACCCTGGGATGCTATAGAAGCTCTCCCAAGATCTGTTTAGTACAGCAGCTTCCTCAAGGTTAAGCAGCAATAAAACTAGCTGGGAGGGAGCAAAACTGTCCACAGATATTTTGGTTTTTTCCTGCCCCTTTTGGTTAGTCCCTTTCTTTAAAAGTCCCTCTTCAGAAGACCAGAACAGGGACACCCTGAAACTTCATAGGGGCAGCACAGTGTAACTTAGCCAGGTGCTGCTAACTGGGAGCTGTATTCAACAGGGCTTTTATCTGCCAGCCTGGAAGGGACTGGCCCAGAACCCACCGAAAAGGAGTTGCAGGCCCTTTTTGCTCCTCCTGTTGTCATTCCTAACTGAATGACAATTTAGATGGTACATTCTAGTGGCGGCTGGAGACCAGCCCTTTGACTTTGGACATCTTCTTTGTGGGCTGCCTTTGTTCTGTGTGTGGAGGGCACTCTCGCTCTACCAGCTGCTGTTCCATCTCCTGTGCCGACGACGAGGCTGTAGCTTTTAATGTTTTCTTTATGTTTGTGACCTGGCCAAGAAGAGACAGTGAATCAGCACCTGCTTCTTCCTCCCCTCACAGCAGAAACTCTGTTCATAAACATATTGAAAATCCCCTGGAGTACAGAGTGGAGATTACAAAAGAGACTCTCCCAGCAGTAACATGCTCTGCATTTGACTTTATTAAAGGTAATATTTCATCCTCAATTACAGTCAGAGCTGTTAATATTTCCAGTCTGGGTCAAATATGGAATAACGGGGGATTCCTTTTTTTTTCCCTAAGAGACAATGGCACAATATTGTACCACCTTTCTTTCTGGCTGGAGGGACCTACTGCTGCCTTGGTGCAGAAGGCAGCCATTGTACCTTTCTGTTGGCCAGAAGCAAGAAGGCGAAAGAAGACTGTGAAAGAAAAATTTACTCTTAGGACAGCACTTGAAAAGGGAAAATGCCATTTGACCTGGCTTGCTGGCTGAGCCACAGGTATTTGCTAGAAGCAGGAACAGAAATTGGTTTCATGGGAGGCAGCAGTAATGTTTCTGCTACTCCGGCTGAAAAGGAGAGATATGTCACCAGGCACCATCCTCTGTCCCCTGGAACTCTGTAGGGCTCACTACAAATACAATGAGGCAACTTTAAAAAAAAAAACCCCAAGGTTTGGGAGTCAGGTGCACCAACACCAGGCCAAAGGCATCTGGCAAACCAAACGTGCTATGGACGCCGATCGAGCCGCCAAGCACATGCAAACATAAACCTGCAGGGATGCAGCACTTTCCAAGAAATAATCCCTGATCCAGAGCCTCGGGAGGCCCGTTCCCACCTTCCCGGCGGCTTTAGCCGGGTTTGGTGGCACGGGCCGGGCCGGACCGCGGGCTCGTGCTGCCACCTACGGGCGGGAGCGCGCAGGGCCCGGCCGGGCCGCCCCGACCCCCGGGGGAGCTGCCGGGGGCACTTTTTGCAAAAGCAACGAGCCTCGAGAGAATTTCGTTAATCGCACTTTCAGGTGCAAAACAAAGAGAACTGGTTTATTTTTGCCTTCCTGACTGCCTGGTAGGAAAGGAACAGAATTGTATCAAAGCTTTGTGCCGAAAGCACAGTTTTCCACACAAATCAATGTAGGACAACAGTTAGTGTAGTCACACACCCTAAATTTATAAAAATGTATCAAGAAAGATGCAATCTGCTCATAGTGGGCAAATGTGTTGTTTGTGGTCTTACTAGCACTCAGAAACAGCCGTGTTTTCTTCCTACCCCACACCTTGTTTGCATGATTGCCAGCCTGCTTCAGAGAGCCATGACCATCAACCAACCAGGTGTTACCAGATCATTTTCTTCAGCAAACAGACACTTATCAAATAGCATAGAGCAGCCTGAAATTAATCTGTACCCACCTCCATCTCTACCTGCTGCTGAGTTCTGTGATGGTTCTCTTTGTACTGGTTGGCTCTAAGTACTTGCTGCTCAATTCCTAAAAGAACTGCCTCACAACCATCGCACCTGCAAGATACAAACAATGCCAGTGTCTACAAGTTCTCTCTGGAGCAGCTCAGTCAGGCACTGAAAAGTCACACTCATCCAAAAGTTTAAGAGATTATTAAATTTATACCTCCTGCTTAGAGTTGCAAAAAGCTGGCAAGAAAAGCTTTGCTGCACACTCAACACGTTTCACAGCATTCTCTAGAGAGTCTGTGTTACTCTTACCATCAAAGAGTAACGGCAGGTTCAATGTACTTTCAACCCTTCTTTTCAGTCAGAATTATGGCTTAAACAGGGATGCAACGTATTATTTAAAAGTAAGAAAAATTTTAAAATTAAAGAAAAAAGTAATACTGAAATAAGTGTTCAAATGACAAGAACTCGGGACTGGAAAAGACAAAAAGAGAACTGGCAGTGGGTTCACTGTTACCTTCCAAATAGGGCTGTAAGGTCCTGGAAGCTGCCAGAGCCCTCCTGCCATGATGGGACTGAGAGAGTTGGAGTAGAGAAGCAAAAAACCTGCCCCAACCTCAGGACAGTGTATTTACCCAGCAGTTTAATTACTTCTCATGCGCTCATTACCACAGCAACTAGGAAGCAATTCCCAGTCAGCTCAAGACCTGCCACAGGCTCCACAGTCTATAGGGGAATATCTCCGGGTGGGAAAGGAGTCCTAAAAAAAGATGAGAAGCAACTCCTGGCAAAGATACAAAATGATAATACCACAGTCCCACTAGGGTTGCAGGCAGCAGTGATTCTCTAGAATTTGCCCACATCGTTCTCATCACAGTGAAAAAGGCTGAAAAGTTCTGTTTTTGTTATCAAGTGTAACAGCAGGAAGGGGAGTAGCTCCCACCACAGGACCTTGAGTCCAGTTTGGCACCTCTCTTTGCAAAGGCCTCTACTCCTCGCTGAGGTCTTGCCATGTAAAAGCAACATTGTGAGCAGAAGCTCACAATGTGGTAGTTTGGCTTGATACATCACACAAATTGAATCTCAGATGGGATCTTGGAAAACTTGCCCAACAGACTCCTCCTCCACGTGCCGATTTATAGCACAAGACTCCTGATTAATGGAACATGGCGAAATTGAGCCAGCTCTTGAAACTCTGAGGATAAGCTAAAAACAGGACAAGCTATGTACAAGGAACAAGAAAGGTAGAGAGACTGCCTCACCATTCCTGGAGTGTTTTGACAATGTTACTGATGTCCTTCTTCTGAATGTCTCTACCAATACAAAAATCCACCTCTAACACCTGGTTTCGTTGATCCAACTTCCCCTGGATAATATCTGTATAAACCGCTTCAATAATCAGATCTTCCAGCTCCCTCAGATTCCTCATATCCAGATCCTTCAGCAACACAGAATAGGGAATGCACTAAAAACAGCAAGACCAAGAATAAGTTAACAGTCCCAGAGCCAAAAATGAACAGCTAAGTCTCAGAAGGTCAAGACTCAAATATTTATTGTATCCTACACTTTAACCTGCACGTGCAGCAGTGACTGATTGTGGCAGAACAAACACCTGCCAGGGCATGAACCATTCTGTCACAACTTCAGTAATTCCTGAAGCTTTGGTATTAGCACATTACAGAAGAAAAAAGGTAATGGGATTGTAGAAGAAATTAAGTGTTGCTTAGCCTTCTCTAGAACAAAAAGTCAGTGTTTTTAAGTATGATTCTCTGTTTCCAGCAGTGAATGAACCATACAAAGTTTCCCAGGCCTTCCTGACCAATTTGCATGTCAGTTCAGACACGCTTATACCTCATCCATGGAATTCCACTGGGCTAATGTCCCATATGCACCAGGAGAGAACACTGTACACTGCAGGTACTTTCCCAGTACAGTGGTTTTTTTGTGAGTACTTATGCAGTCTGAAACAACTTCAGTGCTATGGAATGGAAGATATTTTCTAAAACTAAACCAAGAGACAAGTGCTGTCACACTCCAGGCACGTTACCTTCATTCTGGACGCCAGGCTTACGATCGTCAAGTGCTTCAGCTTGTTCTTCTGAGTCACTGTTAATTCAGGCAGGTTGTCTTTGTTTGCTGTTAATGCCAAAAAGACAAGATTCAAGACTTTACTTCAGAAATTACATAATCCAGGGCTGCAGAATTTCAGGCACGTTATGCTACACTAAACCCTGGAAGGCTGAACTCCTCCAGCAACTGTGGGTGCTGGTGAGCAGAGAGTGCTGCTGCTGCAGACAGATTGGCACACCCAGGGAGAGAGGGAAAAAGTTAAAAACAACTCGACAATTCCATGCTTCTCTGCTTCTTTAGTAATTCTGGTTCTGGAATTAGAAGGTAATTCTCAAGTGGTGCCCTGCCAAAACAGTTGGTCAATGTTTTGTTTCTAACAAGTAATTTTTATTTCATTAACAAGCTGACAGAATAAAATCTTCCTCCCTGGCTAATCTGTTTGCAAATACAGCTGGTCTTATTTCTCTAAAGAACTGCAGAATTTAGAGTTGAAAATGTAAAGTACCAGGCTGAGGAAGAGAGGAAAAATTATTAATCTAGATGGCCACACTGTCACTGTATTATATCTATGTGCCTCATGAATATTTAAAAACAGAAAGGAAACTGGCAGCTCTCCAAAGCAAAAAAACTCTTTAAAATATCTACTTTAATGGAAATTAATGTTTCAGGGCCACTCAAGTTCTCCCATCCATCCCACCTCATCCAATACTCTACATTTTGACTACTTTTACCCATTTCTCTTTCTTCACTAGAAAAGGAAGAACGATCTGTGCTGTCACATGCTGGGACAAAAGAGCCATGAAGAGAAAACACATCCTCTAATCAGTCACAGAATTCATGAGGCTCGTGTTGCTCCACAGCCACTGGAATTTCCAGTCCTTGCACTTACAGATGCCACTTCTCCTTACAGGAACTAGATAGCTCATCTACCACAGTGATAGCCAGCACTATGACAGAATTCTTTGTCACACTCTGTAATGGTCTGGATGAGGCTGCTACTCACAAATGAAGCATTAAATTGTAGCAGAATGGAAGCATAAGCACCAGAGATAAAAGCACATTTTGACAGATACAAAGATGATTCACACATAGTCCTTCTGAAGCTGTATAAAAGTCATTATTTCAACTTCTATTTTAGCTAAGAAATTCTTTATTTTGTTTCAGCAGTGCTGTCACGGAATAAAAGGTTGCCTCATAAACCATATACGTTTTTATAAATAATGCAGAACAATTTTGTCTAAGTTTTCTGCAGTTTCCTTAACCGGTGTCATCTAAATTTCCAAACAGATGTCTGAAATTGCCCTCTGCAGAGGTAAGTGGTCTGTGAACATCAATGAATTCTGCTACAGACCAATTCCATCCAGCACTGCAGTCCCATCCAAACCAGTAACACACCACGCTCTCTAGCCTTTCCTTTAATTTTAGCAATTAAAAAGCACATATGATCCAGAGAACCCCTACGGAGAACTCTTCTCCCAAGCAAATTCTTTTCTTGGACACTTTCCCCCAGCCACACTCCACCAGGCATCACAGAAAGCAAGGAACTGCCTCTGACAATCCCAGAGGGCAGCCCAGCCCTGCCCTGTGCAATCAGGCAGCAGTATCTTACCTACATAGTCTCGGTATGTTCCGTATGCAAACAGGTTCAGCAGCTGGAAATAAGCAGCATTGGACCCTTCAGCAAGCTGGGTGGGGAGAAAAGAAACTTCACATTAAACAGGAACAGTCGACACAACCCTGATAATCAACTTCTCCAGAGAATGGTTTAAGCCTGCATAGGACAAGAAGTAGCCAGAAAAGCAATTACATCTCGGTCTTAAAGAGCTGGACCCTTTCCAAGCAAATTTCAACAGTTTTAGAGTCAAGGTGATCCAGCCATTTCTGTGCACCAGAACATAACTACAGTTTGGGCTGTCAACTGCTTTGTACAGCACCTCAGGGAGTAAAAGAAAGAGGCAAATCTTAATTTCAGCTGACAACCTACAGGGCCAGCTCTTCTCCTCATGTGATAAGCAAGCAGGCAATGGTGATGGCTGGTTAAGCATCCTGGCTATGACTGTGAAAGCTAAGGCAGCTCACCTGCAGAGCCACCACAGCTTCAAAGCAAAGCAAGCTGGAACGCTGTGAGTTGAATGCATTTGAACACTCAAATGTAACAGCACTCCTTGCCTGCAAACACTTCACTGGAGTAACAGCAGCACCACGCAGTGATTTTTATTGATTGGGTTTTTTTAATAAAATTTGCTGCACACAAATCCAGGGGAAAAAGTCCTTGTGATTTGATGCTGAATAACCATAGAGGTACTTCTGGGCATATTTAGGAGCCTGTCTGGAAAGCCAAACTCGCTGCACACTGCGTTATTCCAGCTGCAGAGATACTCAGCTTAGATTCCCTCATTGGAGTAGAGGCAGGGGCTGGCAAGGCATTCTCAGCAAAAGCTCTGGAACTTACTTTCCATCTTGGTTTGAAATGGTTTGGATTTGGTTACCACTCAGGCCTGATACACTAGACATCTGTTCACAAAGACTCTTGGAGAGCATTGAAGTTCTGCTTTCCAGGACAGCAAAGGAGTAGAAAGGGATTTTTTTTGTTGCTGGCTGGCTAAGTGCCTTCCTAAAACTGTTACTGTGCTGTTGCCAGATTTTTGTTGTGTTAGCAATTGCATCAAGGTAGCAAAGCTTTATATAGGTATTTTTTAACACCTAACATATACAAGGCAAAAGAAACATCAGTCTCTCACACACAAACATCTCAGAACCAAGGTAAGTCGCATCAGGCCCTTCCTGGCACAGAAATTTCATGCACAGACTGTGTGTGGAAGTTTCTGGGGATCCCTCATATTGGGGAAGTGCAGAAAAGGGCATTAGGATGGAAACTCATCTCTTACCTCCTGCACGTTTGTTAACTTCAACAGCTCTCCAAAGACATAAACCCCAGGAGCCTCCAGCACTTGATTTATAAGAGCAGTCAGAGCTGAGCCACTTGTACCTTTGGCCAGTAAAATAAACTGCTCTAGAAGATTGCAGGACGGTTTCTGTTCTCCTGCCATTCTCAGTTTTCAATCTGTCAATAAAAGAACATAATATTAATACATCTTCCTCCTTTGCTGAGTCCTGGCAGTGGACCAGGAGCTGCTGAGCTTGTTTCAGTGTCAGCAGAGCCAGGTCCTTCTCCAGCACCCAGGGGCAGGCCACAAACCCAGCAGGTTCAGCTGCTGATTTATCTGGGGAGCAAAAATGATTCACACAGTATCTGAGCAAAATTTCTGTCTGCTCAGTCCCCTAAAAGGATCTGGTCTTGCCAGTAGAAAAGGAGTTTAGATTTCATGCTGTTTTCAGACTTTTCCTTATACTGATTCTGCCAAATAATGCCAACTGTGAAGATGCTTATTGATACATCTATTAGAGGTCAGCTGAGGCTTCCTCCTTCCTCATTACACACCCCAAAAACAGCCACTAATATAATTCCCTGTGAAGGACTGATCCACACTGTATGCCCACACATTACATCTTTTCCTTTTACACTGGCTACAGATAAAGTGTGTGCACATAATTCCTACTGCTTTCTGAGCCCAAAAGGCAAAGAGAACTGGCCTGCAAAGCAGCTCAACAGTCTGCACTGCACAGTTCAAGTGTTTTGGGTTAACTGGAAAGCTCAAGTGATAAAAATACCCTGTCTACAAAGGCTCTATTTAAGTCCCTCTAAAGAGAGGTCTTTGTCTTCCTCTGCTGCCTGACATTTCTGGTGTGCATGTTGTCTCCCAGCACCAACATGTTGTTTTTGAAACCTAAACCACTATTTATTAACAAGTTCCACAAAACGAGTTGTTTGTTTACAAACAACTGAGACAAAACTTCCCAAGCATGTTATTCAGACACCAAACAAAGAACTTGGCAGATGAGGGGGGGGAGTTGTGCTATGTTTGTATGGGATAAGTATCAAGTAGAGGGTGTAACCTTTACTCTGGTGAAGAAAACCAAACAAACAGCAGAGAACCAAACACTAGAGATTGTGTCTGGTTCTGTGTGACCACCGGGCCCACATCCTCCCCCGTGGGGGGAGCACAGTCACACAGGGGTTTCACTGTTTCGCCAGGCCTACCCAAATTAAGGCTTGTGAAGCCATCACAACTTCCTGTATTAGTCAACTTCTAAAAATACATTTTACCCTGCTATTTTACACCTCAATGGTCTCAACCTGAGCAGACAGCCTTTCACACTCTGCACACAGAGATGTCTCAGCTCTCGGTGTAAATCCTCTTTCCGTCAGAGGCACAAGCGCAACACAAGAACAGCACCTCCGTTCTGACTGAGAAATCCCTGCAATACAGTAACACTCAGTGTGGGTTCCTCATACACCAGTGCTGCCCTCCCTACTCATGGACAAGAAACAGACACAGAGGACAATTTCCTCAGGAGAGCACATGGACTGGGAGAGCTGGGAATTGGATTCAGATTCCCCGGTTCCATTGTTTCTCCCTCACAGGTAACCAAACCACACGCTGGAGCGTGAGGTTACAAAGGACTGGCTGGCTGCATCCATGCCCTGACAGGGAAGAAATGCCAACGCTTTGCCCCTACCCGAGTACACGTTCAGACAACAGCGGTGCTATTGCAACCTGTCCGCACACCCGGGAATACCTCGCTGCTTCCACAAGCGCCTTATCCTGGTGAGAAGTGACTGAAATACACAAAACACTCCAACGGAGCTTGGCCAAAGGCTAAGACAACCCGTGCACGGGGACAAACCGGGCTTCTCTCCCGGTCAGGCCTCTCTGGGGGGGTTTCAGGGCGGGAAGCGGCCCGCAGACCCCGCACAGGGAGGCGGGGGTTTCCCGGTCCTGTCGTCCCCCGGCAGAGCCCCCGGGCCCCACCGAGCAGGCCGAGCTCTTCCGCAGGGGGTGATTTACGGGGGATCCCTCACGGCCGCCCCGGACCCCGGCGTTACCTGTCGGCTCCCGGCCTCCCGCCCCGCCGCTCCCGGCGCTGAGCCCGCCGCGCCTCAGGCCGCCATGATGGCGGCGCCGGTGTCCGCGCGCGGCCCCTTCCCCCCCGGAACGCGCGGGCCGCGCCGAACGTTCCGCCCCAGCCCGGGAGGCCGCAAGGACCGGGAAGCACCTCCCGGCATCCCTCGGATACCGGGATGGGTGTGCTGGCGGCCGTAGAGCCACGGTCCGGCGGCCCTTGGAGCAAACTTCACCGAGCAGCTGTTTCAGCACAAGCAAGGGAAATTCCCGCCCCTCTTTCTGGGGATACGGGGTGCGGTGGCGGCATCGCGGGGGTTTGCAGCCCCAAAATAGCCTGTGCGAAGGGTCACCCTGGTCAGGCCACTTGGTCATTGGAAGTGGGGCCATTGTTAGATGGAATGGTTGCACGGGGCACTGGAACAGGCTCCCCAGGGAAGTGATCACAACCCCGAGCCTGGCAGAGCTCAAGGAGTGTTTGGACAATACTCTCAGGCACGTGGTGGGGTTCTTGGGGCTGTGCAAGGAGAGGATTTGGATTTGATGATCCTTAGGGGTCCCTTCTATTTCTAGTTATTCTATGAATCTGTGATTCTATGTGGAGGTTAATGGGCATGTGATGGGATTCTTGGAGTTGTCCTGTGCAGGGCTGGGAGTTGAGCTTGAGGATGTGAGTCCCTTCCCACTCAGGATATTCTATGATTCTACCAGCCAGGCCTCTCAGGCCAGTCCTCCTGGGAAATGCCAAGAAATGGGGTGCAAGATGACATGGTGCTAGAAGTGATTTTTAAACTCCATAGAAAAATGGTCCATACAAATGACAAGCCAAAGGGCAGAGCTCTGGCTGTGATGTGAGGGAGCAGGGAGGAAGCTAGAAGGGTTCAGATCCTCTCCAGGACACAGATCAGGAGCCAAAAGACTCTTGAGAGGGTACAAGAGCAAGGGTGGAAACGAGGGAATTGGGGGTTGTTCCGTCATGAAGGCCTGTAGGCTCATCCATGCCACGCTGTGAATAAAGTGTGCCTCTGCTAAAAATCCTTCAGCCAAGAGCAAAGTGCTTTTGGCTTTCAGTCAGCCAGTGCCTGAAGATCAAGTCATGGACCAGCACAGTAGGAGGGGGGAGCTTTCAAGGAATGAACATCAGAAATTATTAGGGAAACTGATGGGACTTATCCTGAGCCTCAGAGCCACCCACAGCAGGTCCCCCAGGGTCCCATCGTCCAGAGAAGGGATGCCAGACAAGCACAGAGATACAGGTGTTGGAATGCTGTTGTGACACTCTGGGCTTCAAAGCAAATTGGATGTAAAGAAAACAGGCCCTGCGCTGCAAGGGAACTCAGCCAGGGCTATAACAAGCCATTCAGTAATTTACTTAAGCCACACTTAGCTCCCATCTGCATAGGGAGGGAGAATTACCTCTTTAATCTCATCCTAACCAGGCCCTTCCCCACGGTTTGTGTTGGCCCAGACGTACTGGAACAGTGGCCTTGGACAAGCAGTGCGTGGCCTCCTTTGTCTCCAGTCTTGTTAAAGCTCAGATCCCAGGCTGAAATAGAAATGGAAATATATGATTGTGAGCTATTTTTCATGGATTGGTTTTGCAACCTCTTGCTAGAGCCTGTGGGTAAAAATCAGCTGTAAGCCCCATGTAGGTCAGCCAGGAGGGCCTGTCCTGCGCAGGGAGATGTTAATCCATTTTATCTTTTAATGTTGGCATTATCTCTTGACTCACCCCATCTCTTCCCCTTGTGATTCTGCAGTCCAGGTCTCTTTCAGGCAGCAGATAATTCAACTAATTTCCCTGCACTGCCTGAGCAAAGAAACCATAAATCCAGAGTAACGTCCTCAAGCAGTGGGGTCGTGAACCCCCAGATTTTGAGAACACCTGGCCTCACCAAGGAGAGGGCTGACAGGGAAAGTACTTTTGTGTTTCTTTAAGTTTTCCTTATCTTTCCTAAATGAGGTGGTTTAAATAAAAAACTCTTGTGAAAAGAGGTACATGAGGACCTTACCAATAACCCACATTATATTCAGAATTCGTGCACTAGACTAAATTAAGCTGCCAGGATTAGGACCTGGTTCCTAAAGTGTCTGTAATAATTTTACTTCCCAACAACTTATAGCAAAATAAAATCAACTGTTGGCACCGTGGCATTGTTGGAGCAGGAGCAAGTGCACCTGCACATGACTGAATGGCCAGTAGCCCTAGGGGAAAGCTTGGCTGCATAAATGCTGACATCATCCCAGATGCAGTTTATTCCTCATCTGTGTGTGCTTCCCCCATGCTTCATCCATTCGTCCTCACTCCTTCCAGCCTCGTAACCCCTGCAGCTGCCAGCACACACCTCCAGAGCATGGAGTGATAGGAGCTGTCAAACTCTCTGCATTTCCCAGGATCCAGACACTCAGCTGCTCGCTGGACTCTCATCTCACACCTTGGCAAGGCAAAGAGTGATGTCTGGGTGGTTGCATGTGTGTGGTTGTACAACCTCTTCCATCAAGTGTGGGGTGAGATGAAGCCCCAGTTAATTACACTATCCCCCAATTATGCTGCTCTGCAGAAACACCAGTTTGTGTACCTGCACCTTGAGAGAGCAGCTGCTGGGGAAGCAGAAAGCAGGCTGGAGGTGCCTTCTCACCTGCAAGGGCAGCTCAGAAACCGCCACACCTGCCAGAGACGTGAAAGCAAAGGGGAAGTTTTCAGTTCAAAGTAGCACCAAGGGATAGTGAGAGTTGCAGCAACCTTCTTGCAAATATTGTTAAGATTGCAAAGATTGTTAAGACAAGTGCTGTTTGTGTTAATGCAGCCCAAGGATTTTGCAAGGAGATCCCGGGGTTTCTGTCACTCTGAGTTGTGCTGTCACATGTTCTACTGCTGCTCCTGCCTGCAGTAGTCACAAGAGCTTCACACTTCAGCCATGAGCTCTTTAGTGATTTTCCGAAGTTCAAAAATGAGAGGCCTGTGCTTCCCTACATAGCAAGGCAAACTTGGGAATTCTGAGACTTGGCAGAAAACACAAAGGTTCCAACTCAAAATTCCAGGAACATTCCTACCCCTGTGGTACAGAAGCCTTTCAACACTGCAAGAGTTCGTCATCTCAAGATCCATTTAGCCTCGGTTCCTTCATCTCTGAGGAGCCTGAACAGAGGCAAGATTGAGTTTCTTATGTCTTGTGTAAACCAGCATGTCCTACTTCCACCTGGCAGGCTCTTCCTCCCCACACAACCGTTTGTTTCTGCCTTCTTCAAGTCTGCTTTTTTCTCACTTGCCTTTTATCTTCATCAGTCTTTTCTCCCCGCTGGCCTTTAGTCCCTTCTCTTTAGACAGCATGCAATTCCACAGCTTAGGTAAAACCCAGGAAAGACTCTTTAATACAAGATAGATATATATTAGCATAGGGCACCCCTGGCGCTCAGCCCAGACTCAAAATGATCCCTTCATACACTTTCAACCGGTGGTGTGGAACTGAGCATGAATCACACGCATCATGGAAATAAATGCTGCCTATTTTTATTAAGGTCTCTTATTGGTGATACTGGCAGTGGCCTTGTCCTTATGCATTAAACACAGCCTTTATTAATGTTCACATTCTCCACTTTTGTACAGGGGCTGATTTGGAGGCAAGTCAAGCTATGAGTGAGTGTATTGATGTCACCCTAAATGTTCACTGGTCCTGTTTTGAACCTGGATTACAACTGCTGCCTTCATCATGACTTAATGCTTTGTATCAGTTGCACTCAGATTGTTAACAGAAGGGTTAATTTGTTCACATTAAAGAATGGCCTGTCTCCTGGGATGTGCTAAAAAACCCGAGACTTTCCCCCACAAATGACTGCAACAAAGCCATAAAGATGATTAGGGGACTGGAGCACCTCTCCTATGAGGAAAGGCTGAGAGAATTTGGATTGTTCAGCCTGGAGAAGAGAAGGCTCCAGGGTGACCTTATTGAGGCCTTTCAGTACCTGAAGGGGTCGGACAAGAAAGCTGCAGAGGGACTTTTGCAAAGACATGTAAAGACAGGACAAGGGGAATGGCTCCAAATTGACAGAGAGCAAGTTTAGATTAGATTAAAAGAAGAAATCCTTTACTATGAGGGTGGTAAGGCAGTGGCACAGGTTGCCCAGAGAAGCTGTGGATGCCGAATCCCTGGAAGTGTTCAAGGCCAGGCTGGATGAGGCAGGTTCTAGTGGAAGGTGCCCCTGCCCACGGCAGAGGTGCAACCGGATATATTTTAGCTCCTTCCAACCCCAACCACTCTGTGATTCAAATTTCTGCAGCACAAAGAAGGCTGCCTTTGTTCCAAGAGAAGCATACTATTTATTTTAAACCTTCTCTACAACGCTGCTCCCGTTGGCTCCAGCCTCGGGACACGCAGAATCACAGAACTGTTGGGGTTGGGAGGACCCTCTGGAGATCACTCAGTCAAGGCATGGTACCCTGGAGCTCGTGACAGGGGAACTCGTCCAGGTGGGGTTTGAATGTCTCCACCACAAGCCGCTCTGGGTCTGAGCGCCGGGGTCCCCGGCACCACCCCGACTCAAGGCTGGAGCTCCGCCGAGCAGCCCCCGGGACCCGCCACCCCTGAGCACAAGCCCCAGCACAGCTCCAGCGGCTCGGGACGTTCAACCGCTGCCGGGCGGGCAGTAACCAGGCCCGCGGTGGCTTCTCGCCCCACCGAGGTCTCCAGGGCATTGAGTGACCCCCCGCTCCCCGGCACGGCCCGTCCCCCGGCGGCTCCACCGCGGCGCCCTCGAGCCCGGCCGAGGCATCCCGGCCACCGCTGCGCACCCACCCCTGAATGCGGGAGGGCGCTACCTGATTGGCCGGCCGCGCTGTCACTCCAGTGCCAGAAGGAGGGGCGGAGAGCTGACGGCAGCGGGTGATTGGCCATGGCGGCGGCGGGCGGCCGCTGGGGTTGGCTGCGCCGGGCAGTGGCGGGTGCGCGGGAGGGAGGGGCGGGGGGTCCTGAGGCGCCGCTGTCACCACCGCGCTCCCGCCAGGCCCGGCCCAGCCCCGTCCGCCCGCCCGCGGCGCGGCAGGACCATGTCGGCCACGGACGAGCGGGCCAAGGAGATCCTCCGCGGCTTCAAGCTGTATCCTCCGCGCGGGGGGCCGCGAAGCGGGGCGGGAGGGGCCGGGAATCGCCGCCCCGCTGTGGCGAGGGCCCTGGGGCGGGAGGCGGGTTGCCATGGAAACGCAGTGGTTCTCAATGGCGTCCGCCGGCGGCGGAGAGGGTTGGGGGGTCCCGCAGGACTGGGACCGGCTCTGGGCCGGCTGGGGAGCGGGGGCGGGGAAGGAGCCCCCGGAGGCCGGGCCGGGGTCCCGTCCCTGCCCCGGGGGGCGGAGGGGTGGGGGGTCCCCGCGGCCGTAGCGGCGGCGGCCACCGCCCCCCTGGCCCTCACCCCGGGCTGACAGGGCTGGGCCGGGGGCGGCGGCCCCGGGCAGCGGGAGCCCCCCGCCCGCAGCCAGGACAGCTTTACAGAGGGCAGGTGGAGTAGCTCTGCGCCAGGAGGATCTGATCCCTTCCCTCTTAAGCACCTCTGTCTGGAAAGGAAATACCTGGTCGTCAGGTCCAGAAGCAACTAAACATCTTGTTCGTTGTCATACCGTGAGGTACTGGCACATGTGTTGGTCGTGCAGTGTCTTTTATTGCTAACGCTGACGTATTCTAGGTGTTAATGCCTTTCTGTGCAGCTCGTTTTGAAACTTTTCATGTTGTGGCTTTCAAAAAGCATTCTCATTTTATGTCTGTGTTATCTGAATATGGATTTAATGCTGATGAAGTGAGAGAGATATGAGCTTGGAAGAGGAGCGAGAGCCTGTGTGCACCCTTCCAACCCAGGATTTCAGTGAAGTGGAGAAAGGCTCAACCTAAAGGCCCATGTTCAAACTAAGGGTGGAAGATTATTTTACATGTGGTATATTTTACTGTAGTAAATTCTTCTAACCTTAGAAGGCAAAGGCAAGCTTGCTATCTTGACCTTTAGGCACAAGAAAATTGTTATGAGTTGGTTGGTTTGTATTTTCTTTTTTACAGTGAAAAGGACAGAAGTGGAGGGAACATCCTCTTTATCTAAACCTATTATTTCTAAACAGGGTGGTGGTTTTTTTTGTTCAGCGAGATGTTCATAATCTCTATGCCAGCTGTAGCAGGATCTGATTTTCTAGGTTGGATTTAGGCAGATAGCTGTTATCAAACTATAAGCAGATGCTTTTCTTAACTTTTTATAGAATCACTGCAGTCTCCCCCAGCTGTTACTGCTGCATCTGGTTCCTTTGCTTCTGCGCTGGCACTATTGGCAGCTCTTTGTATTTATGAAGATGCAGTATTTTAGCTGTCAAAACATAAATTAAAAACCTTTTGTGCTGGCAATTAGGAGAAGAATAAGCTTCTGACAAGACCAGACTAAGCTGTCAGTGGAAGTGAGGAGTGCCTGGAAAGTTAAGCCTAGGGAACAAACTTTGCATGCTTTTTGCATGTGTTTGTACATAGTCTTTGGTGGACAGCAGAATTTACATCAAGGCCTTTGTCCAACTTTGGATTAAATAACCCTTTTTGGTTTTTGTTGGCTTAAGCAGAAAATGCATTTTGGTCTTTGAGAGGAAGGATTTTAGACAACAAACTTTATGATATCAAGCAGCCATAGTGTGGCTTTATTAGGAGTACTCTGTAGTCTCTGTTGAATTGTCTCAAGTTTAGTCTTCCTTTGCTTGTCCTTGCAAAAAAAATTGATTTTACTTCTGACAGGACAGTTTTAGGCACAGCCTTGACATGTTTCTCCAAAAACATGCTTGAGTACTTTGATAGTTGCCACAGGGCCATGTAGTACAAAGTCTTACGAACAGGAAAGTTTGGAGAAGCATTTCATAACTGGAACTTTTAGCAAGTTGAAACAGTTGAAAACATCTATGTATGCCTTTGGTAATCCAGAAGAGTGGCTGAGCAGACATTCCTCATTTATGAGGAAGCCTTGAGACACCACACCATCCCCACAGGAAACTGCTCATGCCCAGCTGTGGCTCCCTGTAAGGCAGAGAGCAGCTCAGACTTCCCCTTCCTTGTCCGAGAACAGGCCTGTGTTCTGGGGACCATGGCATTTTAGAGGTGCTTCATCTTCCACCCACCCCACTGCTGTGTGCACTCATTTAATTAATAGAAAGGAAGAGAGAAATGTGTTCTGAAATACTGTTAAGTTTATACTTTGAGTACTTGAAAACTTTTTCCTCCACTCCCAAGAGGGAGGGAGTTCAACTCTACCAACTTAAGCACAGCCTGCAGTCTTGGCACTTCCAACTGAACTTGCTTTTAGCACAAGAAACGAGCACAGCAGTGCCCCCAGGGGCTGTGTGCATTGGATTCCTTGTGTGGCAAGATCAGTTGCTAGGGCAGAAAGCATCATTGAGGAAGCAGGCTCCCAAAATACTTGCTAACTTTAACACAGGAACAGGCACTCTAGCTGGATGTCCAGTTCACATTGAGTAATCAGTGTTTCCTCAAACAATTCTGTTTACTTGTGGTTCCTGAGAAGAGGTTAATTACAAGCTTTCCAACTGATTGGGACATGCTGCTGTGGAAATTAAATCATAGCCCAAATCCACCCTCTAATTTCAATGCAAAGATAGGCTTTCCTTCCTCTATGACACTAGTGCAGAAACATGTTGTGGCTAATGTCCCAAAATTCAAGCCAGAAACATTTGCTCCCTCTTCTAATGGATTTTGCTATTTTAAAAATCTTAAAACCAAAGGAAAAAATATTTGATGCTTGCCTGCAAATGAGGATATTGTACCTAATTACACTTGTCCTAAGAATTTTTATGGCACCATTTAAAACTGAACACTGACAGTCCAGTAAGTGTGGTGCAGAAAAATACTGATAGCAGACAGCAAACACTTGTCACTTCTTCAGAGACAGTATTTGTTAACAGAGCTTGTATGTTCATCAGCTCCCTGCTCTGAAGTCACTCACCTGGGCAGCAGTTGTTACACCCAACAGAATATCTACAGGTAGTTTAGTACTATGAAAATACAGTCGTGGTTTGACTATAAGCAACATCACTTCACTTGGTAACTGAAGTTCCATTCCTGTGAAGTATTAGCCAAGTCTTATTTCTGCAAGTATTTATGCACATCTGGTCCTGTGATCTCAACTGCATGAAATTAGATTATGCCTCTTTTCTCCGGAAGATGGGACAGTTACTCTGTCAAGCTACAGAACAGCATTTTACTTGACCCTCACTTACCCTTTCAGCACATTCTTCAGATCTCAGGCTGTCATTTTATCTGTAGAGTTAGTGTGTACTATTAAATGTACATATTTAGCATCTTTTATCATAAGATAAACTTACTTTATCATAAGAAAGTTACCCCAGTGATGTACTTCCCTAACAGGCAAAGCTCAGGGTTGTTGCTTTTTGATGGCTTCCCCCCAACAACTCCCTTGACAGTTTGTGGGTTGCCTGTGTACCTTTGTTCTGAGATGAACTAGCACAAAAATTTTTTTTCTACGCACTTAAGTTCACTAGAATGAGGACACTGTAGACAGTTGTCCTGTTTAATTTGGTCTGCCAGCATTTGGAAAGCATCCATGCTGTAGATTAGAAATATCCAGTCATGGCTTGCAACAGCAGATTCACATCCAGCTCTTGAGGGACCACAGTCCAACTTCTTTATGCGCTTCTTTCTGTGGTGTTTCAGCCAGAACAGCAAAGAGGAGAAAACCCAAAGGACTCAGTTGTTTCTCACAGCATGGTTGTAGTGCCATGTCTTGCTTCTCAACGTATGAGTAAGCACATCCGCTTTCTATTTTAAATCCTACAAGTCAAACAAGATATCACCTATTTTATTTGCTTCTGTACAGAGAAGTCTCATCAGAATGGGATCTCCATAGTGTTACTTGCCCTGTAAATATTTATTAGTTTTTAAGATAAGTTTTTCCATGAACTTCCATTTAAGGCCATGCAGTCTATCTTACTGTCCTTCAGAAGTCTCCTGAAACAAATTAATATGGTGAACATAAACATGAAGAGACAACATTAACTGTAGGTCAGAACAATTACAGGGTTATGAAACCAGTGCTTGTGGTCAGTATAAACATACACTCAGGCACTCCAACATTTGTAGGCAAAACTTTACATGTCAAAGGCTGGCCCACTTTCTGCAGTCCTCAAAGTTCCCTGTGCAGCATCCTCCTAGCTCGCAGTACCTTTTTCCAGTCTTCTCACCATTGTTTTTCTGTCTAGGAAATCTTTCTAGCAGAGCATTACCCTCTTAAAAAGATGGATAGAGCTGTAGTGAAAATACAATTACACCAGAAACCATTAAAAGCATCTTTGAACTCTATAGTACTCTGCAGACAGAGACTTCCAACTTCTGCCTGGTCTTCTGTACACACAGGAACTGTCCATCAATTCCTGGAATAGTCACTGAAGTTTTGAACTAGTTTGATGCAGCATTCTGAAGCTGAGAAATCTGTGGAAGCCACAACAAACTGAGTTTCCTATTTCCCTGTTAAACTGGTAGATCTTTAGCTGCTTATTCACTTGAAATGCTTATCTGTTGCAGTGTTTACAAAACTAACATGGTAGCAGCTTTAATTGGCTCAAAGATTTCCCTTTGTTTTGAGATTTCTTCTGTGCACTTCCTCAGATCTCACTCTGTTTAGACTTCTTGCAGTGGAATAGAAAGATGAACCCCCCAAATTCATGGGTTACAAGGAGACATTGGCCAGCTAAAAGAAGGAACAGAACTGCTTGGAAGCTGGGCCGTATGCTCTGTAGAGAACCAAAGCAGAACTTGCTTGTAGCTTGTGCTTATGCAGTTCTAAAACAGCCTGGAAAACATTAGTTTGTGCTTCCCCATCCATATTTCTGATTTTTAGAACCATCTTACTCTCTACAAAACTTACAATACTTTACAAGCAAGAGTTGTCCACGTTCCCAGTTAGTCTGACTGCAGAACAAGTTCCCACCGTGGCAGCATAGAGAGGTCTTTGTTTCAGAGGCCAGAGTTTCACAGAGAAGCTTTAGCCAGGTTGCAGTTGGTAGTTAAGTGTCACTGTGGTCAAGGTACCTTTCCCATATCAGAATTATTTCCAGCATTGACAGAACTTCTGCAGTATGCAATGATTTATAGTTCTGGCATGCTAAACACACACTCCTAATGCGTCTTATGACTGAGTCATGAGGTACACCTGCAGACAAAACAGGAGCAGTTTCACAAGATTTGGTTTTACCTGGCTGGTTCCTCAGTGAACACCAAAAAAACTTCATGTCTTCCTCTTGTTAACTTTCATTTGAAAAACTATAAATATTTAACTACACTTAACCTGTGATTTGCATTAACTTGATATCTGACTGAGTTACAGTCAGTTGTCTACGTGTCAGATATAACACAATACTTGTGTTGTGTTGGAAGTGGGGCTTTTGTGCCCTTGCCGTTGGAAGGGGCATCCAGAGCTCTACTGCCACAGGACACAGAGGAGTTGCCAGGTGCTACACAGAATACATCTGACGTCACCTTGAAAGTGTAAGTTGACATTGGTGTTCAGGTTTTTCTTTTCAATCAGCAATATTGCTCTAGCAATTTGTAGTTAGAATTTTATTTCTAAGATTTATTCTTTCATCTCTCCAAAGCCTTCCCATCCGGCATTTCACTGGAATTACGGTTTCAGTATTTTTTATTGCTTGCTTGGTGCCAACCTAATGAAGTACTTAAAATAATGTGGTTGTCATTAGCAAAATTATTTTCCCTTATTTCCTTTATATCATATTAAGATATCAGTTACTCTTTGCACCCTTGAAAGTCATTGGTGCCTTATGCTTCAGCTGTTGTTACAGTATTTGAATTTCCACAGAGCAGAAGATAGTAATTCAATCCATCAAGTGAGAACTGATAGAGCTTCTTCCATACCCACCCCCCCGCATTTTCACAGCGAACATGTAGGAAAAAAGCCAAGCCTACACAGATGTAGACAAGCAGGGGAGGTATCCAAAAAATCCTCAAATTAAACAGATACAGTTCAGAGTTGGGCAAGCACTAAATACTAAAAACCATTCTCAGGTGTTGCCTTTTTACCTTGAGACTGCATCAGGAGCACCACAGAAACAAGAGGTTTGTCATCTTCATAGCATCACTCCCAGAGCAGTTTGAGGGAATATCCCCATACACTTGTTGGGCCTTATCCTGAGGCTTCCAAAGCTGTTTGGCCTCATGTCCAGGCAGACACAGGAGGACTCTTTGGAGGCTCTGTCTAGAAGACACCTGACAGCAGCCAAAGTTCTCATAGGAACCAGAGCTCAACTGCATACTGCTAAATCCTAATTGACAGCCAGGATTTTCAGTTGTGATTATTAACTTGAGATTCCATTGTCACATTTCTCCTGAGCAGAGTTCTCACTGTGACAGAAATGTTCTGTGTAGAAGAGACTTAAGGGAAACAGTATCAGATTAGTTCAGCCATGAGTGAGCCTTTGAATTGATTATGATCATGACTGGGAGAATGGTAGACTTAGGTAAAAAGAGAAAGGAAAATATTTTTTTACTTTCAGTCAGACTTTGGGATAGCAGTGCACAAAAGCAGTGTTATTAAATTTATCCACTTCTGTATTAAAAGGAGTGCATAACTAACTAGGAGCAATAGTTTTCCATTAGGGAGACTGAGAGTGCAGGGCATAATAGTGGGTAATTCTATAGAGGAGTATTATATGGGTCAGTCTGTACATAACCCTCATCTAGTCTGTAGGGAGTCAGAAGCTTGTTTGGTCCTTGGGACAGCTGATTACATCCATCTTTTCATATTGATCAAGAAAATGGGGAGGATCATACAATTCACTCACCGATGACTGTACATCCCACCTAAGCAGATTGTCTGCATGCCTCTTCCCTCCTCTCTTCAGGTGACTTAAATTAAGCCTTTTCAAAAGGAAGGTTACACGTGCCCGGAACCAAGAAATAATCTGATGTTTTAAGTGTCAGAAATTGCTGATCAGGGACAGCCTGCTGAGGAAGCAGAGAGTTATGTCAAGTCACTTCGGTTTTGAAAGTCAAAGGAAATTCTATTTTGGGAGGCAGTGGAAAAACTGGCTATTTGCATTGCTTTAAATAAAAATTCTGTGTATGGGAAAATGCTTACAGAAACCCTCTCTAAGAGGGATCCCATTTTCATTCATATATTGGCATGGACTGTTGCTAACTGTCATTAAAGGGAGTTCTGCAACACCCTCAACTGCTCTTCAAGGAAGAGTTTTGCGAGAGAGAGGGGTCTAGAACAACAACCATTGTACCCATTAATGTACCTCCATGTGGTGGAATAGACCAACCCATCTGGAAATGGGACACCAGGAAATACCTGCCAGCCTTTGACAGGGGGGATCTTCTGAAGGTACTTTAGACATTTGACTTGCAGTTGAAGTTTGTAGGGTAGACTCTTTAGTGCTTTACAATACTTGCCTGTCAATCACAGTCCAACTTAAGACTTCACTGTTCCTCTAGTAAAGTTACTTCCTTTCCCAGAAGCTGAAATAAAGAGGTGAAAAGTCCTTCTCTTTGTTATTTTGCTTGAACCTTATTAGCTTTTAAATGCCATTTAAAAACAATCTCAGTCCAGGAAGTAGTATGTTGCTTCTGAGCAAAGAGGACATGCAAAAAATATCTGCTGTTACATTCTTCTTGATGCAGGCTCCTGTCATAGCAGCTGTGCAGGGCACAGGTTACCATCCCCAGTTACCTCATTTTCAGGTTTACTGGTCGAGCTGTTGTGACAAGTTACTACCCAGTCACCAGGCAAAGTCACAAACGGTCTGGGACCACGCAGCAAGTAACATTAGAGATCTATTCTCCTGCAGCTCTCGATGAACCAGACATAGGAAATGACTGGCTAAAAAGCCTGTGCAGCCTTGGAGAGCAAACACATGTTACTTTTTAAATACTCCTTCCAGAAAGAGACAGAGAAGCCAGTAAGTTTCCCAGTCTAGTTTGGGCTGTTCATTTATGGCACCCTCATTAATCCACAAGGAATCATTACAGTTACACTGTTGCCATAAAAAGCGGTATTTAAACAGCTCTAGAAAGGAATTATTTTATGCACTTCCCTCTGTAATTCCTTCAAGGGGAACTGCATTGTAGTACTACCACACTGATCTCAAGCTTTATTTTCATAGAAGGAAAAAAACTGGTTCCCTGGTTCTCTGAGCATCTTTGATTCTGCCACTAGAATAAGTTCCTCTGAATTTTAAACAAAACAAAAATACCCCCACAAACCTATAGATGTATTTTAAAGTTGCCTGAACCAAAGTACCCCTTGGCAAAACAAAAGCAAAGATTGCCCAAAACCAGTTGTAAGGTTACCTCTTCAAGGTCTGTTTTTCAGAGAGGAAGAGCAAAGCTCCATCTCACCACTGGCAATCCCCCCATGACCACCTTGTCCCCAGGCATTAACCAGGCAGCTGTAGCACAGACCTCTACTCCTGTAAGGCTTCCAGCCGTGCTGCCCTTGTTAAGGTCCTCTCTCATTTAGATACAGCCCTGCCAGTGGCCAGCTGAAAATCTTTCACAGTTCAGAAGGTCTCTTGCGTTTGTTTGCGCTGATAAAGCAATAGTTCTTGTTTTCCTGCTTAATAACGTTGTCTGCAGCTAGTGTTGCCAGTTCTGAAATAGTAAATGCAGTGACTGAGGCAATGGAATGTTTGGAAAGGTGCAAATTAAAATTAAAAAATATTACATTTTAGTGTAGGTACGCCTGTAAAGGGTACAGATAATGCTGATTATGGCATTTCTGAGCTTTTTGTGTATAACCTCTCCACCTCAGCATTCACCTTAACATAAATGCTTATAAAGTTCACACTTTGAAAGACCAGAATAATATTTTATAAACATAATATTTCTATCAGCTGTGTGTAACTCTAGCTTTCCAATAACTAATTTTTTATTAATTTCTTATTATTAATACCTGTGCTGAAAGAATCATCTTACGAACTACAGCTAATTATGTTTATACATGCTGTTCTTTTTCACAGCAGAAATAAGATATTCCATTGCTTGAGCTGAAAAATATATGAATAGATTTTGATTAAAATTATAAAAATCTGATTTAATATACTCTGAAAATTTAGCAGCTACAAGCTTGTTAAAATAATAAAATTTAAAACTTAGTATAAACATTACCATAGATTTTATTAACAATGAAAGCTATAAGGGCTGCTTGGAAGCAGTGCAGAGGAATAGAGGTCATTGATTTTTTTGTCATTTCAGTGGAGATTTCATTACTGTGTCCCCACAATAATGTTTTTCATCTGAATTCCAGTGCGTGCTAAAGCAGAGAGATGCTGGTTTGGGCACAGACTCTCCATCTTCGAGAGGTCATGGTGATCACAGTCACATGCTCAGAGTTTCACATCAATATATTTCACATTAGTAAATCTGTGGAGGTTGACTAAAGTACAGCATTCAGAACAAAATAATGGTATTTTACCTATTCTCAGCTAGTTTGAAACTGAATTGTTTCCTTGTACTTTCCATGTTTTGCTGTACTGCATTTCCAAAAAACTCACTCTCTTTTCAAACTGCCATACTGTTGAACACTAAAACGTTGGGATGGTAAATTGTCAAATCCCTAATCCACACTGCAAATTGAAGCACTTCTCATATTTGAGTAGGTTCCTAAAAAAAGCACAATAATTCTGATATGGAGTCCTTGTTTTTTGAGAGTTCTGCTTCAATCTGCGTAAATCCCCCTTTATTCCTCCTCTCTGCCTCCGCTTTCAGCAGCTTCGGGTCCATTTACGAGATTAGTTTCCTCGTGCAACTGCCAATCATTCCCTCCTGGCTGTATTTTCATTTTGTTTTGATTCTCCACTTGGTCTGTATTCTCTAAGTTTTCCTCCCTTCCTTAAAAGAGACAAGATGATGAACTTGTTTTCCTTGAATAATCTTAGTCCTGTCAGTTTTAAGTGGAAAACCAAAAATTGTTTGATCTATATTGCAGCATGTGGTCCTGCCTGCACAGTGCTCCAGACATATAACTACTTCAGTGTCTCAGATCCATGACTTTTTTTCCTCTTATCCCTTTGATAACTTCGTCTGATTCTCACTGTGGTCTTCTCCTGTGAGTGTAGAGGACCACTGATATCCGCCTAAGTATTCACACCTTTACTGACTCCCTCAGCTTGGCATTGAGGGTGTTCACAGTAATTTTTTGCCAACTGGTGCCTGGAAAAATAACTTGCATTGCGGATGCTCTTCTTGTTTAATCCAGGAGCCCCTGGCTGTAAGGGTTGTACAGTTTGCAAGGGTTAAGAATGCCCACTTCTCATGCACACACAGCCCAAGTTAAAAAAAACAACAAACAAAACTGAAGTATTTGTAGCTCCAGTGAAATTCAGGCCAGTACTATCCACAGGGATTGTGTATCCAAGGAACTGTTTAAGTTAATGCCAGGAAAACAGTGACTTGTTCCCCGGCTGTGCCATGTCAGCAAATAGGAGATTGGCATTTGTCATTGTGGACTTAATGAAAGTGCTTGTTGTAGCTGTTTCTCTGGCTGATTTGAATTTTTATTTTGTTTATTAGGTGTAGAGTGTGAGTGCCAGGGCAAAATGCTGTTTTATATCAAATCTCAACAAGATTAAATCCCCTTGTGGTTCTCTAATTAATTTCAAGGATACTGAGTTGCTTTCCCAGAGAACTTGCGGTGATCTGTAGATGTGTCCCAGGTTACAGAACAGCTCTGGATTGAAACAGCAAGGGATGTGCTCTGTGTGAGATATTGTGGGACAGTTAAAGGTGCAGATGTTCAAACAAGGCATCAGGTGCTTTGAGTGAACCACCTTTAGTAGAACAGAGTGACTTCTGCTTTCCCAGCTCCAGCATCACATCCCTGCTGGAGCAGGTCCGCTGAGCACACCTGTGAGACTGAACAAAGCAGCAGGTCTGTGTTCAGCCAGTATTTCCTCTGCTGCAATAGTTAGTTTTCACTCTTGTCATAAACACAAATCCTTACAGACTAATTAACAGACCTACTGCAGCAGTAGCACTTGTTCCCTGAAGGCTGCAAGTGGCATTTGCTTTCAAAGCTACATAAAGAGGATCTTCTCAGGATTTAATTCATTTTTGTCTTTTTTTAGCATTACTTGTGAGAGAGGGCATATGAGCCCACCTGGAAAAGGAAGTTCAGTTGTCTGGCCTATTTTTCTGAATAGCACACAGAGCTGTAATCCCACCCTGAGGGAATACACGGCATCTTTATGCCAACTGGCTTGGTCAATATGGAGCTTGTTGGTGCCAGGAGTTTTTGAACAGATGTAGCTACACAGTGTAAATGTACTGCCCTGAGATAAAGCACTGTGTGTTCTTTTCTTCCCCAGTGTCATAGAAGAGGTGGCTGTGTTGTTGCAAAAAGCTCTAGTCTAGATAAACCCCATGGTTTATATGCTTAAAATTTACTCCAGTTTAACTATTTCTGCTTGATTTCCCACCGTGCACACTGTTATCCCTGGATGAGTGTGTCCAGTTCCAAGTTACTTCAAACCTTTGGAGTTGGACTGTCTGATGCAGAGTAAGAACATTCAGGCAAAGGTTAAATAAGGAATAGTTAGCTCAACTCTAAATTCACTCCGTGCATTTATCTGGATTGACTCCCATGCACTGACAAACTCCGAGTTAATTCAGTTGCCAGAGAAAAGTATATTTAAAAGTTAACATTGTGTTGATAAGGGGTTTTTAGGCAGAATCAGTGTGTGAATGCAGAGAAATCCAGTGCTTGACCTTTTGTTTGTACCTTCTCTTGAGACTGCTAGCAAGAATCCTTAAGTGCTCCTGTTACAGTTGATTTTGGTGGTGTGAACGCCTGCCTATTAACAATTAGAATAAAACTCACGAGCTCATTTCCTGGAAGGCGGGAGCGATCAGACGTAATTACTGCAGGCTTTATTGATCTGATGGGGATTTGGAGGGCCAGCAGACAGCCTCAGGTTTCCATGGCTAAATAAAAATCCCTGAGTCTCTGAAGTCCTTTGCACAAATGAATTCTTCCCCTTTTACAGACCTCTCTGAAATCGAGACATGTCTGTCTGAAGACTGAGCTACAGATTTTCCCCGAAAGTTTTTGCGAATGGTCTTTTTTCAATAGTGATTTTTTTACTTTGTTCTGTATAGGTGGAAGCCTTACTTGACAGTAACACTGAAATCTCCCCTGACCTAGGTGGAAGCCTCACTTGACAGCAACACTGAAATCTCCCCTGACCTAGTTTCTGTTCTCGGCAGCACAAGTTAAAGTATGCTTTTGAACACAGTTTTGTTTCTGCTCTTTCCCGATTCCCTGGAAGAGCAAGAGACAAAAGCAAAAGCCAAACAAAAGCGACTTTATCAGAAACATAAAAAGTCAAGGGCAGGACTTTCTCTCCGGGGACTACTTATCTGTCCCTTATGCAAAAGAGGTGGGTGAACAGCTCTTCATATGAAAGATGCCTGCTTTCGTGTACCAAACATTCACCATTTATGTAAGGTTGCTGGAGAACAACAAACTACCACTCGAGTTCCTTAAAATTATGGCTCTTGAAGACTTTTGTGGTAGCTGCAGTAGCTTGTATATCGAGAGTTAAGGGTATCTGCCCTCCTGTGCATGGGAGGGGTGTTTTAAGGGCCAGCTCAGAACAGGATTTCTCCCCAGTAATAGCACAGTGCTTGTAGCCTCTTCCAGTCTTTGGGCAGAAGTAAGAAGTCTTTCAAATATGCAAAATCTGTACACCTTAACTTTGCCCTGCCCAGTCTTTCTGCTGTAGAAGATTTTAGGAAGTGACAGTCCCTCCCAGTTGCTAGATTTGATGTTCAAGGACCTGTGTCACAGTCCTTGCCAATATGGCTCTACGTTTCAACTTGTCATGTCAAACACAAAGTTTGGGATTTTTTTGTTTTGTTTGGGTTTAGTTGTTTAATGAGGACTGTGAAAAAGGATTCCACTAAAAGATGGATTATATATTTGTTCTTTGTGGAATATTTTTTACCAACAGAGATTACAATTAAATTTTTGAGTAAACAGTATCCACCTGAGAGAGGTAACCAAGCTGGCAGGACTGTGTCCTGCTAACACTCTAATCACCTAATTAGTGTTAATTTATGGCAGTACAGGAGTGATGACAGGAGGCTTTACAAACAGAGATGTCTGGGTAGTACATGCATCCCGTATATGTGAACTATGTGGTGCTGATCTTTGGCATGGGCAGCACTCCAAAGGAATGGCAGTATGAAGAACCAGATATTGTTGAACTGGTGGACATCCAGTGATGCTACTGTACTGTGCCTTTTTTATCCTTGGAAATGGAACAAATAACGGTTCTCTACAGAGAGGAAGCCCAGTGGAGTTGGTTGGAATTCAGGCACAAAGAATCCAGAAGAATTTTTGCACTATTGAGGATGAAAGCATAGTAAAATAGTGGGTTTTGAAATAGAGCTCTTTTGGATTAATAAGGGAATCCTTTATGCAAAATATCACTGTAATTGCAGGCTCATACTCTGATTGCCTTATCAGGGGAGATGCATCCTCAATGGCATCTTTGTTTGCCTTACAATGGAAAGAGATAGAAAATAAGCAATTAAAACAGAGTCATTGAAATGCCACAAATCTGATCATTCAGCTATGCACTTCTAGCTAAGATTGTTGGTTAGTTTTTCTATTAAAAAAAAAATTGCTGCTGTCTGTACTTGCTTTGTAGTGTGGCCAGACTACTGACAAGAGATAAATTTTCTCTTTTTGTTTCAACTGTGATCTTCTTTTCTCTCTTCCTGCTTCTCATCCTAACGCAGTCTCTTATGAATGTGCACATAGAAATGAGAGGTTAATTATCTCTGTTGTGTTCTTGGGATCCTTGTTATTCCAGTGAACCTTGTAAAGAAACACTAAAGAATCTGGTACTGCTAATTTCAAAAATAGGTGGACTTTTCTCTCAGTGTATATCAGCTGATATTCTGGTAGTGAATAGTGTATTTATCGGGCTTTATGAAAATGAAAAACAAACCCCTTGGTCCCTAGCTTGTGGTCTAAGTCCCACCTAGGCATGGGCAAGTCCATCATTTAATTCATATCTCCCAGGAGCAGAAAATCCCCTAGGGAAAATCAGCAGACATCTTTTATATAGCGATAAGGAAATATATTTTCGAAAGGAAATGGCTTGGGTTTATCCTGTAATACCTGCTCATAACAGCAGTCTAGCATTAGTGGAAGATTAACATTATTCAGTCATTTAAATGTCAAATCTTTATGGCAAACCAGCACAGATTTTGTGTTAAATCTCAAAGACTCTTGCTTTCTAGCTGTGTGTGTGTGTGTCTGTGTGTCGCTTAATCTCCCTGGCCAGTATAGAGGATGTTGTGATCTCCTCGTTAAAGACGTCACGCTGAGAAGATTGGAGTAGAGGAATAAATAGAACAAGTGTTAGAAAACCAAGCAGCTCATCTTGGTTGAACTAAAATGCACTCCCCACGAACTGCCTTCCCCATAGATTTGTTTCTCCTAGGTAAGATTCAGTTCCCATTTTGCAGAGTATCCTGCCAGCTCATTTGAGGCTCTTCTAAGTATATTTGCATCCTTTTCTGAAATGTTTTACCTCTCTGTGTAACTCAGTAGCCAATATTTTTTACAAGTTATTCCTCTGGTGGAGATAACAGATAAGGGCAATGGCTCCCAGAGAGCAAAGAGGCTCAAAACTTCACTGCTGATGTTCAGTAGGGAGCTTGAGCACTTCTGGGCTGGCTGTCTGCAGGCCCATCTCGTTGTCCTTATCCTGTATTCCTGGCCTGTGCGTTGGAGTTGATCTGGGCAGAGGCTGCCAGACCCATCCAGGCTGATTCTGTCTTTCCAGGTGCCAGGGATACAGTCACAGTGTCACTGCTGACAGGTCTGCTCTTCAGCCTGTGTGGAGCAATAGGGCTGTCAGATGTTCAGACATCCTTCACACATAGATCCAACAAAACAAATACACATTTCTGCATGGCATTTTGTGAAAGGAAGGATGGCAGCCTGATGTTTAGGAGTTCAGCTACTACAGGTAGATGTCTAAGATTTGAAAGATTTCCCACTGAAATGGTAAATTGTCTGTGATAACAGGTTGCATAAAAATAATTAAGAGAAAAATGAGTCCTTGCCCATTCTCAGCTGGATCTGGTGAGTCTGGAACTACTGGAAACTTTTTCAAGCAAATTAAGTTAGAAAAAGCTTATTGCTGGAACTTACTGCTTTTTTCGAAGTTTTTTATTCCAGGACTGTGCATAGACTTTGTCCTGCTCTGATCTCAAAAGATTCTGAAAGAATATAATAAAAAAGGGGAAACAAGGCAAGATGCAACAGTGTGGACATTTCCACACAGTGACTGCCTGCTTCCAGTCCAACTCTGGGAAACTTCAATGGATATGGAAACAACTAATCCCAAAGTATAGTTCATTACAATACAGCGTAAGGGAATATCTCAGTGTTATGAGTCCATTTGTGGACCCTTGTAATAGAGCTGGTCTGGTGGCATTCAATTTGGAAGCACCGCTCTGCCTAGCACAGAGAGTTTACTTTTAGTGTTTTAACCAGACATCTTCAAGACTTGGCAATTTCTCCAAAATTTCATGACTTGACCCCTGACACCCTGTGTTCAAGGAATCTGAATCTGAGGGGGCTGATGGAGTGAGGTGGTACCAGGCTGTTTGGACTTACTTCAGCAAAATATGTTTATATTGGTTCATCTCTTAGGAGTCCTTTAGACAGTCATCTCTGAATGTCATTCTGTGCAAAATGGATGGTCCCTTTGTACAAATGGAGCAGCCTGCCTGTCCCTGCCAGCAGTGAACAGCCGTAGCATTTGTCCCAAGACTTTGTCCTTTCAGATTTACTGCTGACTGCCTTTTGCAAAATTATTGCTGCAGTTCCCAGAGCTGGCAGTTTTGAGGACAGTTTGAACACATGAAATGTATTCTGTGTTTCCACTCACTCACTGGGCTCCCCCTCACACCCAGTGAAATGCTGTGGAAGGAAAGGGTGTATATTAGAGGATGTTAGAAACCTTGTGTCAGGGGCATCACTAATTTTTGAAGTGGTGGAGATTTTTTAACTAAGGTGGCTACTTGCTTTAAATGGGCAAAGAAACAACCTGTGTTATTAAGTGTGACCCATACATGGACTTCATTGAAGCACTTTGAGCTCAAAATATACTTGAGTGTCCAGACTTGAAAAGGAAGAGGGAGTGAAGCATTTTCACAGGAACTGTGGTTGAATTAGTGTGAACCGAGATAGGAACAAATGTGGTGTTTTCCCCCATGACTTTCCTATTTTATGTTTTTGGTGTTTTTATGTTGTCTTAAAGAACAAGAATATTATTGATAAGTTTCAGAGGTTTAAACATTTTTCTAGCTTAGAACCATTTTGCTTCTATTGTCAGAGCTAATACAGCCATTTTGCTGTCCTGCTTTAAAACACCATTTTAGACACTAAAAAGTCCTTCTAATACTGCAAGCAGTCCTCATTATTTCCTTCCTGCTCCCCACTTCCATTAGTAATGCTTGGCAGTGATTCAGAATCACCCTGCTTTTGAGACAGGGTGACTGAGAAACCACCAGAAGCAAGAGAAACACGGAGTGAAGGGAACCACTGGCACCCACCCCACAGCATGATTGCAGCAATCTGTGCTTCTGCAGTCACTCCAAGATACAGTAAGAGTTTCCATCAGCCAGGGAACACAGTTCCTGGCTGCTTAAGGGGAGAGGCAGTTTGTCTGTTGAAGCACAAGTCTTGAAGCCAAACACCTCCTGAGACGTCTTTCCTTTTCTCTTACTGATTCATTGTGTGGCTGTGGGCAAGTCTTCATGCTCATTTCCCAGTCTCTACAATGGGCAGTTATTAAAAATCTACTTTGAGAACACGATTTGAAGTTTTTGAAGCACAGTGTAATGCTAGGAATGGTTTAAGTTATTAATCACTGAGCTGTAGTATATTGCTTATTCAGTGGGACATCCTGTCTCTAGTTAATTGATGGGTTTGCCTCCTGTCTGGGGTAGCCCAAGGCAGATGACAGTGACAGTGTGAAGCTGTGCAAATGGGTAACACAGTTCATACAAAAGCCAAATCTCTCATCAATTTCCAATCTGCAGATCTGTGCTTAGAAGTACATGATATAGTAATACTTCTTATAAATTACATATTATTCTAAAATACATTGAACTGGTAAGTCAGTGGATTATCAGAAGTAGTCTTTGGAGCTCAGTAGGCTGGTGTGCTAGAGAGCTCTGTGAGGAGAGACATGAAGTGAAGGAGAGAAAAAAGAAATTAAACATTAATGGGGAAAAAAGCACGTAGTCACAAGATAAGCAGTGGCAGTTGGAAGTCATTGAGGCTTTTTGTGTTGTCAGTTGCTTATTTTACCAGGGGGACACTTTCAGCCCGAAATATTGCTTGGAGTTCAGAGGATGGATAAACGGAACAGCGGGGGGACCTGCTGATGCTCAGCTTTGCCATTCTCAATAAACATCACTTTGCTCAATAGAGAAATTATTGCAGAGGCCTTCGAGGAACAAAGGCATCGACTGGCCCCAAGCAGTGCTGATAAAACTGCCTCTTTAGAACCTTTTAGATTTGCTTTTTCTCCACTTTTCACACAAGGCTACAGGTCATTCAAGTGAAACTATATGAAAATGCCAGCTAAGCAGCCATGTTTATCCCATTTAAAAATTTGATCAAAGAAGTCTTTGTTCCTCTGCTCAGGTCTGTGCCCTGTCAGTATGGGGAAGTGTGAGGATCCTTTTAGACATGTAAAAAAAAATCCAATCCTTCAGTGTTGCAAAAATGACGTGAGATCAAGCCAAGCTTTCTTTTATAAGCAAGCCAATATAATGCATATTTTAAAACAACTGAATAATTGTATAAAATAAAGAGGCATATCAAGGTTTAAAATACCTAATTCCATTAAAACTAGTTTTGTGATATGACTGTTGTGGCATCCTCCATTTCAACTCTGTTAAAGAACAATAGGCCATAACAATTTACAGGGAGGTAAATTCCTCTGAGGGCTTCTGGTTACAACCTTATCTATGAAAATGAAGTTATTCACCAGAAACCCCAGATTATTTCCATGAAAATCCCTCTAGTTCACTTTTTGCTGAGACCCTTGAAATTTTACCATAATAGTTCATCTGTGATTAAATGACTGAATGTTCTGAAGTAGTTAAGACAAAATTGTTTCAATCGCTGAATCAGTTTTAGCATTCACTTGCAGAGAGGAAAATTGATGTGCTAAAATTAAAAAGTGGACAAACTTATTCCAAATTGGTTTGGGGTTTAAAAAATTTAACTTAATTTTAAGCATTCTGGATGTGGCTCCTCAAACTGTCCTGTAACCTGTCTCACCTTTTGATACAGATGAGGCATCTTCTATAAGGAGGTTCCAGTGGATTATGTTTCAATTGTATTTTCAGTTGCCCTTGTATATGTGCTGTGTCTATTAGCTTTCTCCTTAGTTACATTTAGTTTTGTTCTTTCCACTGAGCTACAGGCAACCCACTTTAAAATTGCGTCCTGATAAAGCCCTATGGATTTTAAAGGTCACATTCTTTTCCTGGATGAATACATCATTCCCATTGATTCACCTGCTGTTACTGCAAACTCAGAGTATTACTGATGACATTAATTATGTTAATATTCAAAGGGCTCTTAGCACGAGCTCAGGCTTTTCTAACATGCTAATTTTTGAGATCCATTTAAAAATGCTGGGGAGATGGGGAGGAGTTGGCTGTTATTGCTTTGGAAAAGAGAATATAATTTTCTCTGTGCAATTCACGGTTCTGAGATGGTCCTGCAAGCAATGATGAGTTTTTCTAAGTTATTGATTGTTTTACTACCTAGGTTGTAAACCAATCTCCAGATGCGATCTTATGTTGTTTTTCCTGCTAAGGCATTGGTATAAAGGAATTCTGTCAAGGCTATTCAGAGAAGCCAAAGAAAATCCTAAAAAACACAGGCAGCGGAAAGCAGCATAAAACCAATACATTGCTTCAGCTTGCTTTTATTTGGCACTATTTGGCTCAAGATGGTTCTAGAAACCATTTTAACATCTATTTCTAGAGGAAACAAAGCACATTTCTAATGGTAGCAAACAAAGCACCTCCACAGATCTGCACGGATCAGTTTGCTCCCCCTGACAGGAACCCGTCCCATAAGCCAGTGATTTGTGTGTAGATTTGATTTGGAGCTTATTCCCACTTTAAACAATGTTGTGTTCATTGTACCACAAGTGCATTTTGGGATTTACTTTAAATTTTGTTGTTAGGGATCTCAAATCTTAGGTTTGTGGGGTTATTTTTAGAGCTTAGAAGTGGTTAGTCTTTTTGGGTTGAGCTTAGTTCCCAGAGAAGTGCTTGGCATGTGCTCTGGAAGCCTTGTCTTGTGGCCTTTGCTGGATGTTAGGGTAACAGGGCAGTTTCCTCATCTGCTGCAGGCAGGAGCTGTTCAGCTGTTGCTTTTGTCTGAAGAAATCAAAGGTTACTTGCAAATGCCTAAATTGGTTCCTAATACTCAGCAGTGACAAAAATTGCTGGAATTTCTAAGAGTTAAGCTTTTACAACACTAGACTCATCTGGACAGAGATATAAGCCTTGAAGCAATAGTGTCTGCATCCCTTGTTCAGCTGTTTGCAAACCACTGTAATTTATTCTTTTTTTACCTTTTCCCCTCCTGATGACCCTTAGCTTCATCTACAGTTACGGACATTAGGTCTGTAACTCCTTCCTTCAAAATGTACATCCATTTGTTTCTTGCTCCTTTCGTTTGAGGAAGAGAGGAAAAGTTGGTGAAATGGAAGCCTGGCTTAGTTTGCAGTGTTGCAAAACACATTCTCCCACCCTGCCTGCCCATGCCAGACACTTCTTCCAGATTCTAGGAGCTCTCCATCTTTACTGATTTTTACAAAGTACCTGCTTTTGTTAAGACTACTATAGCTGTCACCAATTCTGGTTTAAATATGTAAGATTTTGAGATATTTACTCTGAATATTTACAGTTAACTGACAACAGTGAAAATTAAATGTAAACTAACTTAAAACAAACTCTGTGCCTTATTTTGTTACCTGATGTCAGCAGGATGCTATAGAATAGTGTGCTAACTGTTCATTTTGATGAAAATAGTGAATAGCATCATTTTTTATTACAGTTAAGGTAAGATTGACATGGTATGCAGTAACTTGTTGACTGTCTTTCCAAATATGGGCCAAGAGCAGCCTTATCCAGGATTGTCTGATGGATGTTAGCTGAAAATGTGTTGTGGTGATACTAGATCTGTGTAGACACATCTGCACACAAAGGTGTAAGGCAGAAAGTATAAAGGGAAGTATGAAGTATACAAGTGTATGATATTGTGTTGATCTTTTTGCTGTGATGCTGTAGCTGTTAAATATATCCTTCTGATTACATAATTTGCTGTGAAATGACTTTGTTGGTTGCTGAGGATTTTTGCTGCATTTTGTCATGTGGTTTGCATTAATCTGTGGATCTCCCTGGCTTCTGTTGCACAGCAATTTGTTCTGTGCAGGAGACTTTAAAAGCAGGCTCTTTTACAGCAAGTACAGGAGTGTCAGGAGTGCTTTGAAGGGATAATTGGCTTCCTTCCATTTGAAGATTTAATAGAGCACCTTTCCAGTCCTCAGCACCTCCCATCATTTGGAGAAGCACAGTAACCCATATCTTGTGCGTCACTCCAGGAAAGTTGGTTTATAATAGAGGAGTTTTTAAAAAGCCCTGCTTTTGTAAGAGCTGTCATAGCATGTTTTCTGTCTAATCTGGAACTCAAGAGAGTGTGCTGCTGTCTGAAAGCAGGAAAAGTTGACAGTGCTATACCCAAAGGCTCCAGTAATGTTTGAGGAATAGCTTCCAGTTGGAGTGTTTGCTTTGGTGTTTCTGTTACTACACAGAATGAATGGATGCTCATTCAATAGATAGGATTTTGCACTGAATTTCGTCCTTAGGCTGGGAGGACAGTTTCCTTTTCTCTTAACACACTGCCAGCATGGGTGCTTGTGGTTTATTAAACACCAAACAGCAGCATTTCTCTTGAGTGTGAACGGAGTGAATTCAAGAGCCTGATCAAGCAAAATGTCTGTGCATATGCTTAAATTTAAGCACACAATTAGGAGTTCTGTGGAAGAGGGATTTGGGAGTTGTAATAAAAAGTGAGATTAGAGATTGGAAAGATTAGAGGATGAATGGCATGAGTGGAGGAGAGGCATAAGGCCATTTGGGTGGTCTATTTAGTAATCCTGTAGTTTGGTAGTTATTTTGGGTAATTTATATTGGTCCTTACTCCTCAGACTGGATTTAAACAACTGAGATGCAAATATTCCTTTGGGAAAATATGTCTGATATAAATATGACCCCTGAAGGTTGCTCTTTACCTACCTGCTCACCCATGTCATAACCGCCCGGTTGTGTCTGCTTTTCATGACCGGCAGTGTAAAATCAGGAGTGGAAGTTGATCAGTCCAGATCAGAGGCTTTTTTGGGTCTTCAACAGAGATGTAAGTCTGAATTGGTCAGGGCTTTCAGCTCCACTTTCTTTCTGTCATTTGTCCCATAGGACAAGTCTCTTAATGTTGCATTTCATGTGGGGAAAAAAAAAAGCTGGCAAAGATCATGAAAGACCTTCTTTCTGGAAGGGGTTATGAACATTAGGCTTACTTTTATTATGAACAATAAGAGTGCAGCAGTTCCTAAGGTTTTAGAAAGGTGTAGACAGCAAGGAATAAAATGAAAAATGGATCATTTTAACGAAAGAAATTACACCTATTGTTTGCTGCAGCCTGAGATATTCAAGAAGTGCTAAACATTACACCATATAAGTAACAGTCAAGGATATTGAGGCAAAACTTCTTTTAACTTTATACTACTTCAGTGATTACTTTTGTTTCTACTCTTTCTTCCTTCAAGGTTGTTCATAATTACAAGTGTGGTAATACAAGGGAATCTTTTGCAATGCTAAAGCACTGAAAGATAAGGATGTACATTTTGATTTGTTTGAACAAAGTGATCTCTGTGACAGATACAAAAAAGAAAGAATTTCTGTTCTGACATCAGAGGTATTCAAGACACCAAAATTTGAATTTAGAAATGCACAAACCATTTCCCTTCATCAGGCTAAGCAAAGTAGGTCTGTGAGGAAGCTAATTCATGTCATGTATATAAAGCAAGTTGAATTCCAGCTACTACAAAGCTTTTATGTAAGACTTTGCTGACCCAATAGGTGGTGGAATATAAATAGATCAGCAGAACACCCTTCCTTCTGCTGTTCTGCCTAATCCTTTCTTGCCTTCAGGATTGAAGAGCATTTGATCTATTGAGTCTTAAATCAGACATTGTTTCCAAAATAACCACCAAAACCACCAAGATCCAGGTGAATGAAAATTTAATAGTGTAAGAGTGTTCTTGTGACTGAGAGTGATAAACTGAATTAGAAGTACTCTATTGTCCTTCCTTTTCCCCCCACATATACTAACAAAGCTGTAACTGCCTGGCTTTCTAGTTGCTCTTCTTAGCTACGCCTGCCAGGTGGCTTGACATGAGCCTCTTCAAAAAGAGTAATTGTATTAAACCAATATTAATTTACTTTCTCCTTTTCAACAATACTTAAAATGCCCTCTTCATCCTGCCTGCAGATCTCCACTGCTGCTCAGGAATGGAGCACTCTTTATTTTTAGTAACAATATCTCTCATGCTGAGGTGGAAGAATCTTAAACCAATTAAACACATTAGAAGATAACAGTGTGTGTGGGTTTGGTTCAAGATCTCCATTTTCCTCACTCGGGGGTATGTCCTAGTAGCAGCCTTTCTATCCAAGATGACAGAAATAGTGTGATAAGCTGCTAACTAGGTAAGCAGTACAGCTGCTGCTTTGTCAGGTACTCCCTTGTCAAGAAATCACTTGTGATGGGCTCTGCCTCTTTTTAATCCCATTACATTTAAGTTTTATAAATTATCTCAGTTTTGACTTAGGATTTTTTTCGGATGCCTGTGTCTTTTTAAACATAGATTTATTTTTTTTTTAAGAATTAACCTCTTGTACATGAAGTGTTTTTTTCCAATAGAAGATTGTGCGTGTGTGCTTTTAACATCTAATGATTTGTTCTTCCCTTTCAATAAAGCTCAGTTACTGGAAAAAAACTTGTTAACTGGCTCGAGTATTCTGATCCCTTAAAATATGTCTGGGTCTACATGTTTTAGTTTTGTGTATACACTCTGATTAGCAGGTTGATTTCATTTTTTTCATTTGCAGAAGTTGGAAAAGCATGTCCTGAACCATCACATGCACCTGACAAGGCCAGAAGGCCTTTGGCTGACACCAAACCTGTATTCATTTGATGTGGAATTTACACAGGTTGGCCCTATTCAGACTGTTTAAATACAAGACATTTTCTAGCAACTGTGGCATGCATTGCTGCATGCATAAGGCAGGCTCTCATCAGGAGGGTATACCCTTGAGCTTTTTATTTACTCTTCATCTTTAATTTGACAGAATACAAAGCATGGGGCAGGCTGTCCTGCATGGATTTACTTTTTACAGTGGAACATCGATACAAAATAAAGCCAGATAGCACTTTATAGAAGTCTAACACCCCAAATGTTAACATGTCTAGCATTGTTCAGTATGGCAATGTAAGTTGTATCACCTTTCTTGGTCTGGACTGAGAGTCAAATCCTGATAGGGAGAAGTGACAGAGGTCAGCAGTCTACAGTAGTGTTTTCTCTCTCCAGAAACAGTAGGTCACTAACACTTTATAACTGTGGATTTCAAGTAAGGATAATAATTAAGCTGTCAGGCTACTTCCCTCTCAAGGGCACTCCTAATATAATACTTTTGAAAATGGTAAATGTGATTTCAGTGTGCTCCAGAAATTGATAAGGGAAGAGGGACAGGAAGGCAAGGCAAGTCATGGAAAGGAAAAAGGAATAGTCCATTAGTTAGAGTACTGATACAGCAATTGGGAGGCTGGATCAGTTCCTGTGCAGAGCTGGGTTTGCTGTTCTGGTTAGTGCTTCATCTCCAGCTCAGAGGAACTTGTTTGTTGCCCAGTTTGGCACGACACGGCCAATGGCCAAACCTATGAGCTCATAACTCCCACTGGTAATGATAGTGAACAAATTCAAGTAAATACTTGTGAGGATCATTTTTTAGACATAGCAGGTTTTTGATACTCAAGTGCCCAATTTGCTAAATTACTGTACAGCTAATAGTCAAGAGTGTTTGCATCATGGAGCGTCGTGAAGATAAATGAGTTTGTCAATGAGATGCTCGCATTGTCTCATTTGTTATTTTCCCCTCGTACATGGCATTTGATAGATGGCACACTGCTTTTCTATGCAAATAGCTTCACCCTGGCTAGTTTGTATGTTTGTCCATGGGAAGATGTATGGAAAAATGGTGGATTTTTTTGGACATTTTAAATTACGGTTGGGGCAGTTCCATCCTGCAGGTTGTGTTGGCTGAGGACTTCGGGTTTTCCAGCCAGCATCACGTGAAGTGCCCAGCCCTGCTGCAGGTTCTTCTTGCCATTCTACTACTCATTTTCTCTCTCTGACTTGCGTGCCAGCCCCCATCTCCCTTGGGTTGCTAGCTGGGGAGAGAACTCCACTTTCCAGCTTTCTGCCAGGATATGGAGGATGATGCTTTTGTCGTCTCCCCCTTTCATTTTTGCCTTAATCCCACAAAAAGTGTTATGTGTTTTAGAACATGCCTAGAAGGACATGAGCAGGCTGCCCTACACTCCCTCTTCCCATGCTCCAAGTTGTTGCTAAGTTGTGTGTAAACAGACCCTGTGCACACATTTCCTCCTGTCCTTTCAATGGGATGTGGAAAGTCTGGCCAGCCCTCAGGAAGGGAAAGAATCCTCACATCTGTCTGAAGCGACCATTTTCCCTTCCTTCCTCCACACACGTAATTTTAAAACAAATGTTACCCTGTAATGCAAAATTTGCTAAAGCATCTGTTTCTTCCCGGGAGCTCTGGAAAAATGTGATCAATGTGACGAGTTTGTGTGAGTCTGCCTGGAAACTGTGCGTGTTAGAGGATGAGTTCAACATGCAAATTTCTGACAGCTCCTATTTATACCCACGTCAAGGTCCATATTGTCCCTCTGCTGCTTCTCTGCCTCCCCAGTCAGTCCCTTGAGCAGTTGGTCCAGGAAGTCCTGAGTACGAGGGGTGTGCTGCCATAAACCAGCCCAAGGGAACTCCTGGAAAGGCGCTGGTTTGTGTGGGCTCATCTCACAGATCCTGCTCTGCTCAGTCTCTGGTGTTTACATTGGTGAATCCCTGGAGCCTCCCTGGTGAGCTGCGGAGCAGGAGGGCGAGAGGCTTAAGGATGGGTCTGTCCCCATTCAGGATGGCATCAGGCAGGCGTGCAGGCTCCTTGTTCTGAGGTGTTGATGTCTGAATTATCCTGTGAGAAAGACTTTTCAAAAGTGTGCTTAAGATCATTGTTAATTGTCCCTTTGGAAATACGAGTATTTCCTACTTGCCTGTAACTTTAATGACTAACTGACTGATTTGGGATTTTTGAAAGCTGGCACAGCCTCACTTGCTGAGAGTGAAAAGAGAAGATCTCTCTCTGCTTAGCTCTCAGCAGCTGAAGAATTCCCATGAGTGGCAGTTACAAGGTCAACAGCAATAGAACAACCTGTGATATTAATATTTTGTAGGCTAAGAAAACGAGCTCGATTGGATGTTACTCTTTTTAAAATGTTTTATAGGAAGCACTCCTTTTTCTAGCATTTTTCAAATGCTGGAGAACAGCAATTGCTTGTGTAGAATTATCTGTTATTGTTAGCAATGCTCTTGCTTCTCTGCAGCTCAGTGGCACTGCCTTTATCCTCTAGAAGCAACGGAAAATGATAAATGAGATTAACAAGCTTCAGTCTGAAGTGAAAACTAAATCTGTGGCTATACAACTCTTGTTCAATTCATTCTGGTCAGGGGTTGGTTTGTTCATTCGTTTTCTAGGAAAAAGCAACTCTTTTCCTTGGCCTCCTAAGAATTGGAAAACGAGATTGAAACTCAGCTGGAGAAGCCTATTTCAGAGCTTAGCAAAGAATACTGCACGCAGCATTTAGGGGTGTAGATGGCTTGTTTTCCTTATTTGCTTCCCAATCAGAAATTGGATGAACCTTCGGGATGCAGAAACAGGGAAAATCCTCTGGCAAGGAACAGAAGATCTGTCTGTACCTGGAGTGGAGCATGAAGGTACTGTGTGACTTTATTGTGCATCTTGGGGCTGGGTGGTGCTGCATTTCTGGGTCACCTGAGGTGCAAACATACCCCTACTCTGAAGGACAGATGTCATCTTTGGGCAAGTCATATCACCTCACTGTGTCTCAGATTTTCCTCACATATTAAAAAGGAACCCTCATCTCCATCAGAGGAGCCTGGGGAATTAATTAAAACATACTCTGGCCTGAGATTAATGCCCATTGTACAAGAAATTGTTTAGACCTTATCTGGTGTGCAGTTCACTCATCTATCTAGAAGATGGATGACTGCAAACTGTAACAGATGCAGAGGAGAGCTATTAAGAGAAGCCACTGAAAAGATTATGGATGGGAGGACAGTGTTCCTTTGGAGAACAGAGGAAAGAAGCCATTCTTGTATGGCTTAGCAAAAAAAGAAAGCTGAGGTGGATAGGTTACGTTCAATAAATAGGCTGAGAAAGGTGAGAGGCATCCAACAAAGGGGGATAATCTGACTGTGAGTTAAAAGAAGGTGTGAGGAAATGCAGTTCTGGTACAGTCCTGCAACAGAACCAGTGAGGGCAGTCAGAATAATTGTTTTAAAATGAAGGCCATATGTGTCTTAAAGTCATTATATAGTACTTGTGTGTGTGTGTATGTTTTGTGGCTATTCAGGGCAAATCACAGTCTAGACATAGCAAACAAAGAACCAAATATATAGCAGAGTGAATAAAATGTATTCCCTTTAAACAGAACTTCTATTTGCTTTTTAAGCACAACTTCTATTTGATTTAAGTACAGATTTCTTTATAAAATGAACTCTTAAGTTTCAAATCATGATACTGTATTACTGCCTTAACTTACTATTACCACTTAGATGAAATAAAAACAATATTAATGTGGTATTGGATTGCTGCCGAAGCCTTAACATTAAGCTGCCTTAAGTAGTGAAAATCACTGCCTGAGCACCTGAAACTGGAATTAATCATCTAAACCAGCTTTTGACAGCAGGAGCTTTTCCCGTCAACTCAATTCAGTGACAGGGCATTCAAAACTGGGAGGCAATTTGGGAGATGCAAATCTGTGAAGTTTAGTTTCTTCCAATATGCAAACAAATCTTGGAGTAAGCTGCTGAGGTGTAGCACTTACAGAATCCCGTGTTGTTCCCAGTCACCACAGCCAGCTTTCATTCATGAAATACAAATAGTCCTTTCACTGTTAAAGCAAAGTTGAAAGTTGTAGTCTGAAATGTGAAATCCGTTTGGCTAAGATAGCTTGCTTTCTTATGTCTCAGTATTTAAGGTAGCTTTATTAAACTACATGAAAACATAATGATATGGATATTTTAACTGAATTGCAGTTTCTAACTAAGTACAGTTGGACCCAAAATGACTTGCTTGATAAATAAGAAATGTATAATTTCTAATCTAATCAGCATAAAGCATCTGACTAAATGTATGTTAGCTATGTAAGTGCTTAAATAAATGTGCAGGTATACAATATCCTCAAGTTAACAAAAAGCAGTGGTAAATTTAGGATTAAGTCTATGCTTACCTGCATTCCAGCATGTCTTAAAATGGACCTAACTGATGAGAATCAAACTTCTTTCTTTCCTATCTTTTTAATAGAAAAAAGGAGAAATAAAAGTAAAATGAGTTTTAACTAAATAATTTCAATTAAAATTTTCTGCTTGATGATATAAATTAAAATCTCTTAAAGCAGTTATTTAAAGACTACACAGTCCTACTTGTGTTCAAAGTAATCCTTTATTTTGTAGTTTTACAGTATTAAAGCAAACACGCTCAGCAATCTGTCTTGGGGATGAAAGAAATGTAATTACTAAACTGCAGAATAGTTTTAACGAGCCATTTTACACTTAGCTGCAAAAGGACATTTATCATAACAGACTCTAGTCTGTACTTGTGAGTAAAGGATGGTGCCATGCAGATTTCTATGCTGAAAAAAAAGAACCCTAAAAATAATTAGAGAGCTTTTACATTTAACACTCTTCCCTTACACTTTTAATTTCTTCTTTTATCTTTTTTTTTTCCTAACCAACTGGGGGCTGTGTACTTCTCTATGGGATAGGATGCTGCCTTACATTCCCTAACCCTCCAGCTCTTGAGATTGGTTTCATATCAAGGTCCTACTCCATTAAACTGCTCTGCGTTAAGTGGATTTGCCTGGGGTTTGGTAGACTCTTCTTTTTATTAAACACCAGCCTGCTCTCTGTTCATGGATGTTTTGATATGCTTTCCATTTAGGAACAGTTTGGCTCATAAAGCACATGCCAGCTGTATTCCCTCCCCTCTTTATTTCTAATAAATTTACATGAAACATTCTCTAATATGCAGGAAGGATTATGCACAATCACACCACTGAAACACGACGGGCTTGGGAGGTTTTTACTATATTGACTCTCCACCATATTCTCCTGATTAGGACCTTTCAGCATATTAATCAGTGCTCCCAAACTGTCCCTTCTCTTACTCCTCCACCTCTACAAGAAAATAATTTTGTGAAATATCTACAAGGTACAGTTTGCCACTTGGTGTCTCACCCACTGCAAGGGCCCAGAAACCTGGATTGCCAAATTTCTCTCTTAAACTCTCTGGTGTGATACCAGCTTCACAGCCTGAGTAGGTCTCAATGTGTCAGGAACAGGCATTTTGTGTAATTCTGCAGGACAACTCCCCAGAGCTCTGAGGTGGCTCAGGAAGTGCTGCTGGGCTGAGAAACACCCATTTGTGGTTCTCTGGGGATGCACAGTGTGAAAGGGAAGGAGAAGTGGGAAGGGCTCACAGGTTTGGTGTGCTAAGCAGCCCTTTGGCTGCCTGTGATCTTCAACACACTTCCCAAAGTAAAAATTTAAGTTGCATCTCATATTTCAACTTGAAAAATTATGGGGTTTAGTAACAAACAACTGAACCAGGAGACTGAGAGATCAGTGTTGTATCCCTGGTTCTGTCACAAGTTTAATTCCTGGCTCTGGGCAAGGTACTTGACCTGTTTGCATCTTGGATTTCACTCTTGCAAATGTAAAACCAAAGTCCTTTGTGTTTGCATTTCTCCTGCTGCTATGATCTTTCACTAGCACTAATCATTATTTCAAAGTACAGAATAATAGTACCTGCAGCAGCTGGGTTTGTTTTAATTTTGTCCAAATAATGCTTCTTTATCTGTTTCACAGCTCGAGTTCCTAAAAAAATCCTGAAATGCAAAGCAGTGTCTCGGGAGTTAAACTTTTCCTCAGCGGAACAAATGGAAAAATTCCGACTGGAACAGAAAGTTTATTTCAAAGGGCAGTGTCTAGAAGGTATGGATGTGCTCTGTGTGCTGCAGCACAGGGACTGACCCAGTGTGGTGGGGATTAGAGAAACTAAAATGGGTTGGACATGGTGATTTTAATTTTTCAGAGTAGACTGAAGCACTCATCTTGTCAGGACTAATGGGCCACAGTATTAGGGATTGCTTTTCATAAGTGTGTTAACACTTTGTTATGTAAGCAAAAAAGCTGGGTAATCATGCCTGAGGGCATAAATCCACCACAGGCTGCCTGAGGCAAGGAAACAGGTTATTTCAGAGTCCCCTATTACTGGAATTCCTGCCTCTTCCTCAGAGTGCTGGCCACTGCCAGGCTGGAGCCTCTGGTTTACCTGGGCTACGGGAGTGCCACCACCTTTTTTTGCCTCTGACTCCACGTCTGACTCCACGTCTGACCCCACTGACTCTTAATCTGGGCTGGAGGAGGGGCAGATAAAACATTGATCTCTGTGTCTTCTGGGCAACCAGTTGCGCACTTAATCTCAACTGGATCCGAGGGATGTCTGCAAGGGGAAGAGTGTGGTTTCCCTGTTCCCAGTTAGGTGTGATGAAATTTCCACTGAATGCTAAGGAAGTGGTGTGACCTAATCAGTACCATCAGCTATTCTGGAAAGGGAGTATCTGCTCTAAGAGGAGAGCAGAGTTCAGTGCAGCTTAAACTGTACAAAGTAATTTAAATGTAAAATGTTGGCAGCACACCAGGACAGTTTAGGGAGTTCCCCAGCCTGTCGGGTGAAAAGCAAAAGGACCATTTGTGGATTTTATCGTCTCTCAAATGCCTCTGGATCTTCTTTTTACTTTGCAGAATGGTTCTTTGAATTCGGTTTTGTGATTCCTAACTCCACAAACACTTGGCAGTCCTTGATAGAGGCAGCACCTGAGTCACAGATGATGCCAGCTAATGTTTTAACGTGAGTGCCTTGGCCTTGCAGAATCTGAGAGCAGGCAAAGCAAAAGCAGTGTGTGGCATTTCCTTGGGGGCCACAGTGGGAACGAGGAGAGGGAACTGCTACCAACTCTGAATCACCTCACGACTGTTAGTTGTTGAGAGATAAAAGAGGCTAAGCCAACCTCATTACCTTCCTTCCCATAGGTCCAATTTGCATTAATATAGTAGTAAAGGTTTGGAGAAAGTGGAACTGATCCTTTTTTAGAGTTGCTTAATTTTTTTGAAAGGTGAACCATGAAAGGATTTAAAAATGTTTTCCAGCTTAATACCCCTTACATCCAGGGTTAAAAATAACCCAGCAGATGTCTGGGCCATTTTCAAGTCAGCTATTGATCACTGACTCTTGTCCAAGATGGTTTTATTTGTGCAATATATCACCTGTAGTAGCTCCTCTAGTATTTGTTTCATCACTGTACCATTCTGCTGAGCTTTGTGTCTCTAAATTGGCTTATACACCATGCATTTAGTCACACAGAGTTGTATCTGGGGCTAAAACACCCTTAACAGGTAGGAAAGAGTCATTTTACAGGCACCTGTAGTAAGATTCACACGCCTTCCTCAGGAAGGTCTGCTCCTGGCTGCTCTTCACACAAGGACTCCTGAGCAGGCCAGTGATCCCTCAGATGTGTCACAGGAACACACGCTGGGCATTGCCCTGAGTGTGGGCAGCAAGGCTCCAGCCTGGGTGGGATGATGGAAAAGGCTCCTGGAGGGAGGCCCCTGGGAAGGGTAAGCACCCTCTGTGCAGTGCTAGATGGGTGCTGGCAGGCACACAGGGAGCACGCTGCCAGCAGAGACAGAAGGGTTTGGGAATCCCGCTGCCAACAAGAGGCAGACCGGGAGCAGCAGGCTCACTGCAAGGTCACTGTGTCCTCTGGAAGACCTCCCTCTCCAGCATTTTCCCTCTGGCTCCCTGTCTGGAGGAAAGCCAGTTGCATAGAGAAGGCACCATCACTGATTTCCACTCCCAGCACGTTCCAAAGAGATGGGGGAATCAGGGGAGCATCAGTGTTCCAACAGTGCTCCTGGCACAGCCTGCTCAGAACCTCAGAGGTGCTGCACACCTCAGCTCCCAGAGCTGGTGGCTGTCAGTCAGTACAGGAGGAGCCAGATTTGGGAGTCAGAGTAAAGAAACAAGCACACCTGACAAGTTGGTTTTGATCATCTCAGGAAATCAAGACATCCTCAGGACTGGGAATCAAGAGAGTCCAGTTCTCAAGTGACCTTGAGGATTTTCCCATGTCCCATTCTTTCCCTGAAGTATGTCCACTTGTAGTGGGCAGCCAAGATCTCTCTTTCTATTCAATGGAGGTGTCCTAAAGTAATTTTTGAGGCTTTTCATTAGAACCCCCAGCCCAAAGAAATCCAAAGGGAGATTTGTGGCCCTAAGAAATCAGCCTTTTTAGCTGCCCGGACTTGGAGAGCCCCTCACTTTCTGCTATTCCCAAAGACCTCATATTTCTCTCAGTGTTCCCATAGCAGGAGACAATGGAGGTGTGATACTTGGTGCTAATCAAGGCACTGCACCGAGAGTTCCCAGGATGAATGAGTATCAGATTGAGAACATTCCCTGACATTTGAGTTCCAGCACGATCCATACCACAGCAAAATCCTTACACTCAGCAGGTGCAGCTTTCTCAGTGTTACACCAAGAGCCACAGTGGAGTTGGAGCTGCTGCTTTGGTGTTCAAGAGCCAGGTTATTTAGACATGGTCAGATCACACTGCTCAGGTGTCCAGGTGTTGTAATGGTCTCAAAAGTTCTTACTTTTGTCTACCAAAATCTCCAAAGTCAGCAAGTTATATCCTCAGAGCTTCTGTCACACCCAAATCCACATTTCCACTGCAGTTTGTATAAAATATGCTTGCATGTTTGTATTTAAGCACTTCTTGAGGGAAATGACATGTTAAATTGGGTGATGTAGCTTGCTCAGCACTAGAGGACAGAGATGGGGAATAAAAAAAGAATTCCCATTGGTTTTCACAATTCCTGCAGGAGAGAGGGGCCTGAAGGTGCTGGGACTGCTAGTTTATTTTTAGCAATAGGAGTGAGCAGAGGTTTGCTGTCTGAGCACTCTGCAGCCTGAGCAGTACTGTGCCCAGAGAGGGGATGACAAGGGAGGGATGGATGGAGGGAAAATTCCACATAGGAATGTGCTTGGGAGATCCTTCAGTCCTGACTGACCCAGGACACAGTGCTCGCTGCACTGTTGTGGGGTGGGTGTGAGCCCAGGCTTGTGGGAATGTGGAGAGGAGCAGTCGTGTTCCACTGTCTGTGTGTCCTTCTAACACCTCTCCTTTCTCCTCCTTTCCTCCCGCAGTGGTAATGTTATTATAGAAACCAAATTCTATGATGACGATCTTCTCGTAAGCACTTCCAGAGTGAGACTTTTCTACGTTTGAGATGGGGCTTTTTGGAGCTGTTTTAGTTTTCCTCCATGCAGTTCTTGGTGCAGAACCCCCCGACTATCCAGTGGAAGACACTCCCGTAGGCGGTGACCCTGGGGACCAGCTCAACGTGGGTTGTGACCTTTGCCCATCAGTTATTTTGCTTTCTCCTCTGACAAGACCAGACCAAACCCTCAGAGACGGGGCCATCTGCTCAGAGATGCCCTGGGGAAGAGAGGCTGTCTCTGAACACGGGCAAACGATGGTCATGCAGAACCAATACTGTAAATTATGTTAGTCTCATCCTTTCTACTTTTCTGGACCCTGGTATAATCTCCCATTTTCACTCACACCAAACTCTCAATGCTTTTCTTTTGGGATTAAGTTAACCTTCTCATTTTTCTCATGTTGTAGGTTTTTATCCTTTTGCTGGATTTCTGTGTAACTGGTCCACACATCCTCTTACCCTGAACTTGTAAAATAGACTGTGATATCACCTAATGTAATTAAAACAAATTTCTCAATTAAAACATTCCTACCGTCCAAAGAAGGGAAGAAATGTTAGTTCTGTGTGTTTTCCTTTCTGTTACAAAAACACTTCTCAGTGGGCACAAGCTCCCATCACTCAAGCCAGCAGCACAGGGCTTTCCACAGCCCTGCCTCTTCCATAGCCCCCATATCCTGGTTAAATTTCTCTTCCTCCAGCTAGCCACGTTGGAAAGGTGTCCTGACTGCTCTGACCAGGGCTTCTCCTTGGCCTCCCCTCTGTCTGTTAATCCTTCGTGGCATTTTGTCCCTATGTCACCAGTTTTTAAGCAGCACCACACACTGTTCTGCTGTTTGAAGTGCCTGGGGACACTCAAAGCCCTCTGGAAAACCTGTGTTCCCCTGAGGTCACCAGCATCAATCCCGTGTTGGGCTGAGCTCCCTGGAGCTCCACTGGGGCTGCAGTTGATGACACCAACAATCCCCACGTGTGTGAGGCTTTAATGACACGGCAGCATTTTTGCTGTGACTGATTCCTCCAGCCCTGCTTTCCTCTGTCATTTGTAACCAACTCTAGCACATGGACATCGTGGGAAGGGGCATCTCCAGCTTCTGCTCCTAAACATCCAGACAGCTCTATGATCCCTCTACGCCTTGGTCAGCCTGTCCTGTGGCTGGGCTTGAGTTTCTCGGGAGTCACAGGGACATAAAAGGCATCATTTCAGACCCTGGATTCAGCCCCTGGGTGTATTTGGGAGGGGATACAGTGTAAATATTTTTTAGGGGGATTGAAGCTGGACCACTAATTCTCACTAGCCACTGTAGCAGCTTTCTCATGAGCCTCACTGATGGATCTCAGCCTGTGGCACTCACAGGGCAGAGTCTTGGCAGCAGCATGAGCCATCCTGGGCCAGCCTTCAAACAAAGACATCAACTGAAACTGCACCCAGCATGAATGACACCCAGTGAGGGTGGTACCTCAGTCAGAGGAGGGACAAAAGGTATCCAAATAGGAAAAATTAAAAAGGTTGAGGGTCTTGAGAGCAGGTGCCTCTGTGTGTTCTAGGGCACATGTTCTGTAGACCCACATGGGAGATTCCAGCAGAGACAGGGAGCAGGCACCTCCTCTGCCAAGCTCAGCTACAACCAGGACCCAGAACAAAGGGACAGATGTTCCCAGTGGGACTGAGTCTACCCTGGGTGCCTGTTCTTCTAAGGGCCTGTTGTATCCTGGGCTGCATCCAAAGCAGCATGACCAGCTGGTCAAGGGAGATGATTCTGCCTCTGTTGGAGGGGGGTACAGAGGAGGCCACAAAAATGATCAGAGGGGAGGAACAGCTCTCATGTGAAGACAGACTGAGAGCTGGGATTGTTCAGTCTGGAGAAGGCTCCAGAGAGACCTTTTTGTAGCCTTCCAGTACTTGAAGGGGGTCCATAAGAAAGATGGGGACAGACTTTTTAGCAGGGTCCGTAGCAATACGACAAGGGGTGATGGCTTTAAAGGAGGGTCAATTTATACTAGATATAAGGCAGACATTTCTTACAATGAGGGTGATGAAGCAGTAGAACAGGTCACCCCATCGGCACCTCACTGGTTGGAGATGTCCCAGCTCATGGCAGGGGGGTTGGACTAAGTGACCTTTAAAGGTCCCTTCCCACCCAAACTATTCTATGAAACAAGCTTGGAACTCCCACACCCGCTTGACCTCCCCGGCGCCTGCGGGACGTGCTCCCTGCGGGGCCCCTGGAGGCTCCGCGGGGCTTTAAGAGACCACCGACATGGGGTAAGCAGCCCTGCGATAAGGTCCTGGAGGGACGCGGGCCCTGAGACGGCCTGGGGGGACCTCCGGAGCCCCTTCCCGCCCCGCCCGCGCCCGCCCTGCCCGAATTGCCCCAGTTTGCCCAGTTGGAGCTGGCGGGCCCCTCTGCGGCGGGTCACTGCCGCCCTCCAGTGGCTTCGTGGGAAATAGCTGGGAGCAGCTCACCCGCTCCTGGTCCTGGACCAGCCTCTCCCAGTGTCCCCCAGTGCCGGGATCAGCCTCCCTGGCGGAATCAGTGGAGCAAAAGGCAGGACCAGGGGAGACCAGGGGCCCGGAGCCAGCCGGCAGAAATGCCCCGGTAGGGCAGGGGGGACAGTGGGGTCTGACCAGACACCACCCAAAACCCAGGCAAAGGGCCCTGCTGTGCTCAGAACAGGAGCCTGTGCTTGGCCCAGGCAGCTGCAGGTCCCCTCCCTGTGGGGCTGACAGGATTTGGGAGCCCTGGGAGAAGGAGCAGGAGACACGGTCAACGTGGCTCTGGGGCAGCAAAGGTGCCAGCAAAGGGAAAAGTGTGGCTGGAAAGTACAAGAGCAGACCAGAAGGTCAGGGGTGCAGGTGTCACCACTGCCACCACCCATCCGTGTCCCTAGGGTGGTTCTGGCTGTGACACAAGGGCAGCCCCATCTCACCCTCTGTGCAAAGGTTGAGGGTGAGAAGTGGGTTGGGGGACCAATACAGCAATTCCCTCTTTTATTTACCAAAAAAGTTCCCACCTGGAATTTCACAGCCTTGGCAGGGAAACTTCCTCCAGCCTGTTCCACATGCAGGGCTCTGCACAAGGGGAGGGCTGTATTGTGGGAGAGGGGCAATTTTTGAGGGTAGGACCTGGCTGGGCCACGAGGAGCCTCTCACTACACAGGGCCTTGCCCAAAGCCCAGCCACTCACAAAAACCCTGGCTTACCTGGAGCTGCTGCCTCCCGGCGCTCGCTGGAGCCATCGGCTCCTGGCCGAACAAGCAGCGCTTGGGAGAGGAACCGGCCGGATTCGGCAGCAGCCGCTGAATCCCGGCCGGCAGCCGCGGCTTTCCCCGGCTCATTGTTCACAGCCGGGGTGTTCTGGCCTCAGCAGCTCCCATGGCAGGCACCAGAGCCTTCCAGCCGCCGGCACGCACAGGGCATTTGTTCCTGCGAGAGCCCTGGGGCAGGGAATGTGCTCAGAGGCTGCTCCCTGCCAGCCGGACAGCCCCACGTCGGGAGGGCTGTGAGCCCCACTGGCAGCCTGTGGAAACCTGGCAGAGAGGGCAGGGCGGCACTGCAGAGCCTGGGCACCCAGTTAGAGGCCACAGAGACACGCCGGGAAGTGGAGGGAGCTGTGCACAGCCCAGGTGCTGGCACAGAGAGATTGGGGGTAAAGCTACATCTTCACCGCCCTCCAACCATGTCTTCACCTGGGAACCCTCCAAGCTGGGCTGTAGCACAGCTGCTGAGTAAAAGCGAGGGAGGAGGGTGATGCACAAAACTCTTTTGTCTTCAGGGGAGCTCTCTGCACGGTTTTGGGTCCATCACACCATAAGGTTCCCTGAAACACAGGCATGGCTGCAAGGCAGGACCCTGCCCCCGAGTGCATGGGGCTCTTGCCTGCAATGAGGGTGACTGGAACAGGGCTCTCACACCCTCTGCCCATGGCCAGCACCCCTTCAGGGAGTCACCTACCTCGGCTGCTGTGGGAGCCCTCAGCTGCCTGACTGCCTGGCAGAGCCGACTGGGGCTCCTGCTGGCACGTGCCCCAGATCTGCCCTGCCCAATAAAGCTCAGGCGGGGAAGCAGAGCCGTCCTAACGTGGTTAATTAGCTGATTCATGAAAGGTGCTGCCGAACAAAAGGCGCACAAACAGCCCAGGGCCACGTTACGTTCGGTGTCTGCTTTGCTACTCTTACCTTCCTGCGGGCGCCGGCGGCGCGGGCAGAGCGTGGCAGCGGACACAGCGTGGTGGCCACGGGCAGCCTGAGGGGTCAGCACCATCTCACCCCACCTCACCCGGCTCCATTGTCCCCCAGGAGCACAGGAGGGCTGGGAAGGTTTGAGTCCCTCCGCCTCTTCTGTGGGGCACGGATCCCACCCCTCGGTTACCCTGACCGTGCAGGCAGAGCACCACCCTGGCAATGAACTGCCCAGACAGGGGGATTTTGGGGCTGCCCCCAAGGAGAGGAGGGCGGCTGAGGTAGAGACAGGACTCAAAGGGCCCTTTTTCAGTCCAAGCCGCCCAATTCCTCCTGCCCTAGGGAGCCTCTGGCCACCAGCTCCTCAGTGCCACCAGACCTGGGTGTGATCCCTGTTGGGGATCAGCAGCTGCCTCATCCGACTGCATATCTGACACCCACATGCACAGCAGTGCTCTGGGAGTGGGACCAGCCATCACCATGGCCCCCCTGGAAGAGCATTCAGTTCTTATGGCATCCAGCTCTGTGCCAAAGTCCTGCCTGCACCGTCCTCCCCATACCAAAATTCTGCCTGCTCTCCCAGCACCCCAGTGCCAGGCAGGGCAAGGAGTGTGGCAGACACCCAGGAGGGATGAGGAGCTGAGAAGGGACAAGCTGGAGACACGGAGCAAGGGAAGGAGAGGACAGTGTAATGGTCCTGGTGTCCCCAAAGTCAGGCTGGAGAGGTCTGACATTGCCTCAAGTGTGAAAAAGGGGGACAGTGACAAATTGTGGGAAGGGGTCCTGCTCACACCAGCTAATCTGGGAATGCAGGAAGAAACCACAAGAGTGATGTGAAGACCCAGAGGGCAAAGGACTGACAAGAGCTGGAGTCACCTGGCTGATGGAAAAGCAAAAGTATTCCAAGGAGAGGGCAGAGGCCCAATTTCCATCGGGGGAGGAGGCAAAACCAGCAGCCAGATACATTTGACTCAGGAACTGGGAACGTCTGCACCCCTTGATGTTTCCCAGAATCCTTGCAGGAAATTCCCTGGCACAGAGCAGGAGCACGGGGGAGGTAGTTCCGGCTGCCCCAGGCCAGCAGCCGCGCTGTGCCGCCTGTTCATCCCCATCCCCAACAGCCTGGCTCGCTTCCCTGGCAGGTCGGCCTTGGCAGCAGGACCCAGGGACACGGGACAGCCATGGCCTGTCCCCACGGTGCTGCTGTGGCTCTCGGGGGGAGTGCTGGGTTTCCCCATCCCGCAGCACTAGATGGTGCTGCAAGACAGCGCTGGTGCCTCGGCTGCGCGGGCTGCACGGCGCGGGTGGCGAGCGGGAGGGCGCTGGTTGTGGTCACCGCCTCGGTGACCTGACAGGCTGGCGGGTCATCCGGGATGGGACATACCACCAGCTCTACCCCAAGGGAGGAGCGGCCCTTGCGCTGGGCTGGACACCCCAGCGCCGAGCCCTCGGGGATGCCAGCGGGCACACGGTGAGCGCTGGGTCTGCTCCTGCCGCGGGGTGAAGTGTCCCGGCAACTCCACGGGCACCGGCACCTCCCCGTGCCTCATGCCTGCCTTCATCCTTTCGACCCTACCCTTGCCAAACCGGGGATGCACAAGTCCCTCGAGCCCAAGGCCACGGCAAACAGCCCAGTGGGGCTCCCCATGGCCAAACGCAGCTCCCAGCCATTACTGGGGAGCTGTGTGGAGGCCCGCTCTGTGGAGGGCCCCTGGTCACCTCATGGGGCAGCACAGGGTGCAAGGAGCACCAGCTTCAGCGCCTCTTTGAGGGCAGGTGTCTCATGCTCATCCCTTCCCACAGCAGAGTCCCATCTTCCACTCCTGCCCACTTCTTACCTCCCAGGACATCACCCCAGAGCTGCAGCCTTGTCCCACAGTCCATCCCAGGGATGGAGCTTTGCACTGGGGGGATGTCCCCAGGGAGGCAGCACATCCTCACCTTGGGGGTGATAAACAGGGCTGAGGGGGTTTGCCCCAGAATAAAAAGCCAGTCCCTGCAGTTGTTGGAGTTTGGCTCTGCACCCATCCCTGCAGGGTGGGTGCACCCCATGGCAGCTGCTCTGAGCCCTTGTGTGCCTTTGGGGCCTCACTTGGTGGCAGAGACAACCCTGGTCAGGATCCCCAGCTCCATGCAGGACCATACTCTCTGCCACTTCAGCTGGGAAATTGGGAGCAATATCCCTTCTCTGCCTGTGGATCCGGAGTCTGGCAGTGCCCAGGGAGCAGGTACTTTTCACACACTGTGGGTCGTCGTCCTCCTCAGCGTGGCTCAGGGGTCCCTGAGCATTCAGGTCTCCGGCTTTGGGCACAAGCTGCAGCACTCCCACCTCCTGCCCTGAGCCCTGACAGAGGGGTGCTGGTTTCCAGTTCCCTGAAGGAGCAGGGCCAGGAGCCTGTTCTGCCTGCAGCACAGGAGAGGAACCCAGGGAGATGCCCACAGAGTAAAGGCACCCCCGTGCCCAAAGCATGCTGGAGGACCTACACCCCCACCCAACACACAGTTGGCACTCAGGAGAGGCACAGCCCCTCACCTTCAGGCCTCCCTCCCGGGCAGGAAAGGACACATGCGAAGATCCCATCCCTGTGGATTTACAACCCAATGTCTCTACTCCTGTGGAGACTCCAAGGGCTAATTGAGCTGAGCTTTCTCATCCCCCAGCTGCCCCCCTTGCATTGTGCTTTCTTACGAAAGGAATGCAAGAGCCTCTCCAGGTCCCCATCTGCTCTGAAGGGCAGCACTAAACACTTCCTCCCAGGTCTCTTCCTGGGCCACACGTAGCACAGCCAAGTGCAGAGTGGCCTCTCAGTCCACCACCCCTCCCTCTGGGGCTCCCCAGCCAGCTGTGAACAGGAGGCACAGCCCTCACTGGGGTAAGCAAAGCTGAGGGTCCCCCACAGCCCTTCCTCCTGATCTCTGGGTCTTTGGAGAGGATCAGCTCAGCCAGACAAACTGGAGCAGCATCAGCACAGGACTCTGTGCAGGAGGAGCCCCAGGCACCCCAGCTCTGCTCCCTCTCCAAGGCTCCCACCTGATAGTGGGGAAGGATTGGGGTGGTGGCCCCAAGCAGACCTGGCAGCAGGGACTAACATCCACCTGGGTTTCAGAGCTCGGGGATCTCCACTGGGCTGAGGACTGCCAAGTCAGGGCCCAGGCCCAGGCCTGCCCTGGCTCACCGAGGGGGATGTGGCAGCCAAGGACAAGGAACTAGATGTCTTACATCTGCTCTTCAGCCTGGGCTGGGCTCTCCTGCCCACACCAGGCAGCTCTCAGGCCATGCTCACTGATGTCCCTGCTCCATTTAGGAGGCACATCTTTGTTATGTGGGTTGAGCCAAGACTGGCCGAGGACCCTGGGCTTCCGTAGCCTACCCCCGAGGGGTCTGCTCCTCTGGGACACCTCGCACCCTGAGCCAGGTGGCAATTGCTCTGCCAGAGGATCAGCTCTTTGTGTCTATTTTCGACAGCAACCATCCAAAAGTGCTTCTGGGTTTGTGATCTTGAGAAGTCATGCCTGGAAGGCAGTTCCACTCATCAGACTCTTTAAGCCAATTGTTTGCCCAGACACTGTACCAGTAACACCAGCCTGTGTCTAAGTGCAGTCCAAGACCTGCATTCCCCACAGGCAGGTTCTTCACCGAGCCCCCAAGGTGCTCCAAATTTCATGAAGGTTGTCAAGATGCAACAAGAATTTTTGGATGAGGCTAACTGAAAGCTACAGCTGGTGCAGGACAAGCTTGTGCTGATGCAACAGGTCCTAACCCACTATGGGCAGGTCAGGACTGGAGACAGGTCTGCTGGTCCAGGCTCAGTCCAAGTTGTCCTCAGGGTATGGGCTCAGCTCCACTGGTCTCGCTGGCTTTGACCCCTGGCAGCAGCTCCACTGGTGTGCTGAGTTTCAGGCCAACCACGTGGAGGCTGCTTTCAGTTCACCTGGATGTTCAGCCACACATAGGTGGCTCCAGCTGAGGTTCAGGCACAGCAGAATCCTTGGGAAGGGCTGCCCTTGGCCAAAGAGGCCACCAGTGCACATCGGCACAGCCCAAGTCCCTCCAGGCTCGTACGAGGCACCCTGCAGCTCTCCTGATGGTCACTTTTGGGAGCTACCTTGGCTACCTTCAGTGGCCAGCAGCCAGCTGGCACACCCCAGAGCAGCTTCAGCCATCTGCCTCCATGGCCTCCAGAACCAGCAGGATCAGCAGTCCAGGAAGGATTCGGATCCCTCAAGATGCATGGTTTCTGCAGGTGAGGGGCAGCACAGGCAGCTCTTCTGCTCTTCTGGGCGAGGGCCCAGCACCTCACCATGCCTGAAGGCACACGAGGGCTCATGCTCTTCACCTCCAGTCCCATGGCATCAGCCCCCACAGGGCCCAGCTCTGGTTGCCAGGCAGTGGTTGGATCATCTCCTGCACACCAGAAGCAGGTGGGACTCCCCAGGGTCACCCTGGGCAGCCCCTGGCATGAAGTCAGCTCACCAGGGAGACCATCTCCAAGATCCTCAGAGGTGCCTTCAGCTGGCACTGCAAGCCGTCTCCTGCTAAGCAGGACCTGCTGCTCCTGGTCCCTTGCCCCAAGACATCATCCAGGTGAGCATTCCCCGCAGCATTTTGGATTCACCCAGACACCCTCTGTGGCATCGGGCACCAGACGAGACAAAGTGCCACACCCCAACCTGCATCCCCTCTGTGAGCCACAGGCAGGAGGCTCTTCCAAAGGACCACCACCCTCTACTCCAGGACAACCAACCGCAAATGCAGGGCCCAGCACTGAGGGGCCTTTATACCCCTTGGCAGGGTGTGGCCACCCCTGATTGGCCAGGACAGCCAGCAGGCAGCAGCTCCGGATTGGCTCGGAGCAGTGCCCCTCATGCTGTGATTGGTGGGCTCTGTGCACAGGGAGCACATGAGCATGGACAAGTGGCAGCACGTGGTTGGCTGTGGAGGAGAGATGGGTGGCAGGACCTGATTGGCTGGGCCTGTGTGCTGCTTGACTGTGATTGGTGGAGGGAGGGAGGGAGGGACAGGTGGCAGTGCGGGATTGGCTGCCTGGCAGTGCCCTGTGCGGGGAGTGGCTGGGCAGGACCCTGCAGTGCCTCATGCACTGAGCTGGGTCCGGACTCAGCCCCAGAGCTGGGACCAGCCCAGCCCCTCCCGGTGGAAGCACATCCGGGGGTCACAGGGTGGCAGGGCCTGCCAGGCTCCCTGGGACTGAGCCACAAGGGAGTAGAAATTGGGCATAGAAACACCGGGGCAGATGGAGGTGAGGGATTGGGGTTTGCCCTCTCCATCACCAGTGGCCACAGGGGGCTCACAGCAGCCGGGTGGAGACCAGGAGCTGTGGGGCTGAGGGTCTCCTCCAACCTATCCTCTCCTCACCCCCAGCTGCTCCATGCCCTACCCATCATCAGCCTGTCCAGCTGCAAGGCCAGGGGCAGCCTGCAGTTTTACCCCACCCCACACCAAAGTGGACCCTACTATCCAATGCCCTCAGGTTTTGGGGGCTACAGGGCATAGGACAGGTCTTGCTCTGCAATAGTGGCAGTGGGGCCACTGCTTCCCCAAAATCTGCCCACTGGAGCCTCAATCCTGTGCGTGTGGCGTCCTCACATTTCAGCGACTCTTGGAGCCAGCTCTTGTCTACTCGGCTGCAGAAACTTATTTGAATAATTTGTCTTGCAAATCTGCAAGTACCAACTTGAATCTTGCACCGGTGAAGCCCATCCCATGGGATCCCATCCCATCGAGGTTGCAGGAGCTGTGCCTGTGGCAGCTGTGGTGAGGGCACAGACACAACTCCCAGCACTGCACTACAAAGCACCACCCAGCAGCATGGTGACACTCAGCCACTCCCATGATGTCAGATCCCATGGCGGACATCGGAGCACTGGATAACCAAACCTGCCCCCGGCCCTGCCAGGAGCTCCCCATCACCCAGTAACACACAGCCAGCACCACAACTAGTGGGACAATTAAGGACAAAAAGCCAGATTTTGAGCTTATTTGCCACAGGTGTAAGTACAGGGTAAGTGACCTGGCTGCTCCCAGGGATCAGGAGGGTCTGTGACCCTCCCAGCCACTGCATTAAATGCAGTTGGTTCCTCTTTTTTTTTTTGAAAAAAAGTAAAATAGGAATCATCTCCCAGCATCTGAACACTTGACTGCCAGGATTGCAGCGTGAGAGGAGGAAACGAGACCATCTGGTCAGGCTTTGGCACAGCCTGGATCAGCAGGGAAAGGGAACTCCCTGGAGCCCGGGCGAGGGTTTGGGAGCAGATACAAGGCAGGTTCCTGGTCTCCACACCCCTGGCAGAGCAGGCTTGAGCTTTTCCAAGCTCCAATGCCCTAGAGGAAGGAGGAAAAATGAATTGGAGGAAGATTAGGAGCAAAGCAGCAGAGGCTTAGTCTAAGTTACAGCATTTTGCTTTGATTAAAGCAGACAGACAAACCCCAGCTGCCTTCCCGGGGTCCCACCACCAAACCTCTACCCTAGCACTCCACAAGTTGCTGGGTTGCCTAGTGCAGGCTGGAATATCCCTCTGGGATCAGTTCTGGCTGAATCCAATCCCTGCTGCCTCCTTCAGCACTTGCATCCTACCCTGTTTGCCAGTGATGCTGTAAACAAGCCCCCAGGGAGGGAAGGCATTTGCTCGGCCAGAGCACTCACCACACCACACCACACCTGGGGGTCACTCACCTGCAGCAGACACTGCAAGGAAGGATTTTTGGGGTGGGTTTCTCATCCCCACTGCACAAGCCAAACAATCCCCAACAAGTTTGGTTGCAGAGGGACAATCACTGAGCAGCCCATTCCCACACCCCCCAGCTCACTGCCTGTATCCCTGATGGTTTCCCTGTCTGACCCATCCCTACTGCTTGCCCAGGGCAGCCAGACCATGCGGGATCATGCAGAGGCCATGCTGGAGACTCAATTGCAGCTCTCCACGGGAATACAGCCATGAAAACACGCTGCCTCTCCTGTCCCAACAGCAGCAGGAGGACAGCACAGCCCCCAGGCTCTCCCCATCAACACCCTGCACCCCTCTATCCTCTCTCTCTCTTCCCAACCCAAGTCCAAAGCAAAGAAAGAAAGGAGAGAAAAGGGGAGAAAGAAATAAACTAAAACAAATGAAAACCAAAACAAAAAGCAGCAGTTGGGAGGCAGCCTTGTTAGGACAACTCAGCAAAATAAAATTCCGGTTTATTGTTGGACAACATTGTTTCACACATACATCAAACAGGCCAAAAAAAAAAAGAAAAAAATAAAAATAAACAGCAACTTCATAGACAGAAAAAAAAAAAAAGAAAACCTTTTTATCTTTGGCCTTGCCACCTCATACAAACCACGATCTATGGTACAGCTAAAGTACATACACAAAAAAAGTTACTGGAATGCTCAGAATAAGATTGTAAATTTTTTTTTTTGCATTTTTGTCTTTTTTTTTTAATTTTTTTTTTTACAAGGTTTTGTTTTATTCTCCTTTGAGATAATGGTTTGGGCCTGGTCACACCACAAGTAAAGTCAGAGATAGGTAACAAGAGAGATATACACTTCAAAGCCCCCCTTTTGGTCAATCCGAGATCACTTAAAAATGGCGGACCTCCTAACAATATGTACAAAAATATAAAATGTAAATAAAAAATACAAACAAATTCTCCTTTAAAGTACTTTTAAGAAAGAAAGCAGGGCCTTGAAGTTTTGGTGCTTGGGGGGGAGGGGTTCTGTGGGGGGAAGGGGGGTTTTTCTCTCCCCGCTAACGGGCGAATCATTTCATGTTCGTTGAGTGGCAGCGCCGCGCCGGGGGGCCGGGAACGGGGTTCACTCTACTTGGTGAGGATGACCACGGCGGAGGGGGGAGGAAGGGGGGGCGTGTGTGGGAAAAGGGGGGTTGCAACAGGAGTCCCAAGGGGGGGACCCGAGGGTGAAGAGGACGCGCTGGCCTTTTTTTGTTGGTTTGTTTTCCTCCTTATTTAAAAAAAAAAATAATAATAATTTGCTGCCTAGTCATCTTCGTCGGTTTTCTGCTTCTTGGGATCGACGTCGTCATCCTGAGGGGAAAGCAAAGCCATCAGGAGAGGGGACAGGGTGAGGGGGTGCTAGGGGCTGGTGAGAGCCACATAAAGGCAGGGAGTGAGGCAAGGGAGGGTTTTGGGTCCCCCTCCTGCCCCAGGGACAAGGTCAGAGCAACACAAGTGTTTCTCCCCCCTCAGGCAACATCCTCTCTCACAGCCAGCTTGGGGAGCCCCTGAACACCCACCCCTGTCCCAGCCTGCCATGAGCACCCAGGGGCTCCCCAACCGAGGACCAGCAGCTCCACTCAGTGGGAGTAGACACCCCACTAACCAGGCCAGTGTATAAATACGTGGAATTGGGCTGTGTCCCCAGAGAGACACAGAGTGCACAGGCAGGGCATCCCAGCCCCGGAGCCAGCCTGGCCTCTCCAGCCCCACTGACACCCTTTAAGCCCTCTAGGGACATGGGTGGCTCTGAGGGGTTGCCTGCTCTTCCTACCTCATCATCCTCAGCTGCCCGTTTGCCTGTGGCTCCCTCAGCTTCGTCGTCATCATCACCGTCCTCTTCCTCACCTGCACGGAGGAGAAAGGGAGGAATGTGAGATCCTCTGGGAGAGTTCCAGTACCGTGCACCTCCCATCTGGGTTTAATCCTGGCTCAGGCCCACACTGCAATGCCATGTCCCATCTCCCCAGCTGGCACAACCTCTGCTCAGGACAGGAGAGGACACAGTGGCTTTCCTGGCATCCCCCAAATTACGTGACCCACCAAAGGGGAGATAAGAAATTGGCAGCATCGAGTCTGGCTCACACTGTGTTTGTAACACAGACAATGGGATGGCAAAACCACCACCTACCATGAGCACCGAAATCACGGCAAAAAAGGGGGGAAAAAAGGGAGAGGAAAAAACTTTCTAGTGGCTGCTCTGCCTAACCACTCCAGATTACTTCTGCTTCCCTTCGCAGCTATTAGTCCATCTTTAATGAGTTAAGAGAGCCAGAACGCATTAGTTCTGAGTCAGAACACTTTCTAATTATCAGAACAGCAAACAAATGCTTCCAACTTATCTTACAGCCAGCCAGGAGGATGAGCAGTGAGCTCTGGGCTTTGACCCACTTTGAGCTCAAATAGGCCAGTGGATCAGAACGACTGAGTCAGTCACCTTAGGCCAGTTTTGGGGGCTCTGGAGCAAGACCAGAGGCAGAACAGCTTCTCAGCTGCAGAGACGAGTCTCTTGTGTAACAGGAGACCCTACTAAAACTTAGAGCGTTAAGGCCAGTAAGCTGGCTTTAAATCACTGCCACGAGCCACACGTATGGACAGCCGGGGGGATTAAGGTCAGCCCATCCTCCCTTCCCCTCTCCTCTCCCCGGCGTGTGCCCAGCCGTGGCGTGGCCCATGTGGCGGGAAGGGCCAAGATTAGCTCCCAGCAATGGATCAACACCCCAGCAGCCATCACATGCATGGGGCCAGCCAGCAGGTCAGGTGACAGTGCCAAGCTGATTGGGAGCATTTTTAGTTCTTTGAGCTGCTTTAAGCAAAGCAAATAATGAGATGGGATGGAGAGATGGGTGAGGAAAATATACCCTCAAGCTCTCCTCTGCTGTCAAACTCCAGGAGTTTGGCTGCAAGTCTTGGCTAAAAAAGCTGATGCAAGCTGTACTTGCTGCCTTTAAATCTCTCTCCTGCAGCGCTCAGGTGCAGTTCTCAGGCAGGGATCGCCCGAGGGCAGCAAGCGTGGACAGACAGAGCCCATGCCAGCGGTCAGAGCCCGTGCCGGATCCCTGCAAGGCATCAGCACCTCCAGGCACTCTGTGCCAAATCATGCCTGTGCTCGGTGAGCTGGGAAGAGCAGGGCTGGCACTGCGGGACCGAAGCTCCCCAAGCTTGTCACAGCAGTATCCAAGCAACACTTCCACCCCACACATGCGCCTGCAGCACACGCATCCTCCCTGCTCCTGCCCAAGGGGAGTGGGGAGAGGTAAGTATTCCCCATCTCTTCCACCCCCAAAGCAGAGCTGAGGGTAAATGGGCTCAACAGCACATAACAGCACTGCACTCTGTCCCCAATGGTTAACACCTCAAGTGTGAAGAGGGTCACAATTCCCAGTTTTTCCCAGTGAGCCAATTCCTACCAAAGCGCGCAGCAGCCTGCTGTGAGAGTGCCATTCCAAAGGAGGTAGCTTTCCCTACTCATACTGTTTGAATAGTCACTGGTCTAATGGTCATTGAATTTCTAGCCCTGTCCCTGTCTCCTAAAACTAACCATCAGGTTAGTAGGTCAGCACGTAAACCAAAAATTCACAGGGGATTAACCTAGTAACAGCTAATCAGGGGCCCCAAGTACATTTCAGCATAACAAGAATGGTTTTCTCACAGCCTTAACGAGCGATAAAAATAAACAACGTTATTCATCCAAGCAGATCTTGGGAAAAAAATAATAGCAGGGAGGGTGAGAAGTGATTCGGCAAGTCACTGCTGGATTTCTGGTCGCTGCTGCCAAAACCCACTTCCAGGCTGGGTTAGGTCAGGAAGCAGGGGAGGGCAGGGAGACATAGGACATTGCAGACAGGGAAGGTTCAAAGCAAGCCTGTCTACTCCCGTTGGAGGAGCAGGGAAGAGCCACAGGTTCCTCTGTCAGTTTCCATATAGCCCAGAAAAGGGCTGGGAGAGGGGACCACATAAGCCTCTCAGCACGCTGCTCCACAAACAAGGGTGGTGAGCCATCCTCTGTGCCTGGGCAAGGTACGGCCACCTAGGGCTGTCCCTGTCCCACTGGCCGGGGCTCGCACCTGCAGCAGCCGCTGCGATCACCAGAGTCAAGGGCAGATTTTACTACTCGCACGGAAGGGCTAATGCGCTTATTCAGCGCCGCGGTGCGGTGCCGTCTGGCCAGAGGGAGGGAGGGAGGGAGGAAGGAATCTGCCCTCAACCTGCTGGAAGGGATTCAAGGCTGACTTCACTCCCAGCACTCTGGGCGAGTGAGGAAGGAGCGAGCCTGGCTGGCAGGAGCCGTCTGGCCGCAGCCGCGAGGGGGAGATGCTGCTCCCTGGGAGCCCGCTGTCCAGGGCAGGACACAGCCATGGGATGGGGGTGGGAGGAACAAAGAAAAGTTACCATCACCCTCTTCCTCCTCGTCCTCTTCCTCACCACCTTCCTCTTCCTCTTCGTCTACTTCGTTGTCAGCCTCCTGCTCTCCATTTTCCTCATTCTCCTTGGCAAGACAAAACATCACTTAAAAAAACGCACCGGGGAAGGGAGAAGGGGGAAGAGATGTTCAGCACAAGTGCGTGTTCCCATCTTTCCTGCTGAAAGCAAAGCACCAGCCCACCGGAGCCCTGGGCGCGTGTCCCACTTCCTGCCTGCCTCCACTTGACCCAGACAGCCCAGGCATGAAGGATCAAGCCTATAGTAAAACTTGGGGCTGCAGTTTTGAGATAAAGACTGCAGAGGGTCTTGTGACACACTGAAATGTGGTTCACTGAATTTCCCCTGGCATGTTAAAAATAGAAAACCAAGGGGTTTACTTGTACACAATGTGTTTCCCTGCTCAACTGGTAGTAACATTGTAAATCCAAGGCGTTCTTTTATTTTCTTTTTCCTCTTTTTTCAGTCCCTAGGGAGGAGGTGGCACTGGACAGCCTCACAGGGCTGTCAGGGAGGAGATCCAAGCCCAGCCCTTCCCTTCTGCACACACATGAACTCCCCACAGGTTGGGGAGTATCTGTGTAACATGAAGCGCCTAAGGTTCGAGGGCTCTGCAGGGCTCAGCGCTGCCATTTGAAGGGGTCTCATGAGCAGGGCTGGGGACAAGCTTGCAGCAAAAGTAGGAAGAGAGAGGAAAACAAACAGGCATTGGTGTAAAGGCTGCCTCTCCCTGCAGATTGCAGCCATACTCACAGCATTGCCGTTGGCCGGTGCATCTCTGCCATTTTCTGTTTCTTCAACAACTTCCTTCTTCTCTTTTAGATCCTGGAAGGAGCAGAAAAGCAGAGAAGTCACCCCAATTCCAGTTGCCTGGGTCAGAGAAGCTGCAGATCAGGTGTGAAAAACACAGTCTGAGAGCGAGTGCAGGAGCTGGTTTCTCTTCACACCGATTTGTTCTGTGATTTGGTCGCCACGTTCTGGCTCCTCCTTGGGAACGGGAAAACATGGGGGCGAATCTCAATCCAAGTGAGCCTTGCCAGAGAGCAGCTATCTAAAAAAGAGACTGCTCTGTTTCACCTCTGAGCTCCCAAACAGACAGAGCTGGCCGCCTGCATATGCTCAACAGCAGCAGAGCTGGCTGATTGCCCATCTTAGCACAGTCCACGCAAGCTCCTGCAATGCCATGGAGAGCCGGCAGCCCTGTCCAAGGGACAGGCTCCGCCGCCCCGGGGCTGCGGGCGGCCATGGCTGCTCGGTACCTTCGCCCCAGGAACAAATCCCAGGGACTCATTAGCAGGGGCTGTGGTCTCTGCCCTGCCTGGGGAAAAGCACACAGTAAATATTACACGCCTGGTCTTTCTCACAGTGGCAGAGAGGAGGCTCCGGCATCTAGCTTGCAGCTCGAAGTGTAACAGGATGGGGTGGGGGAAGAAGTCTATTTTTACACCGCTCCAAGAGCCGTGCCTGGCTAGTTCGGTTCAAACCTCCACAGCGAGCAGAGAGAGGAGAGCAGGAGCTTGTGTGTTTTCGCTATTGATCACTGTCAAAATGTCATGCCAAGTCGCTCAGCAAACAGGCTGAGAGGATCCAACTTTATGTTCCCGCATAAAGAACACTTGGATTTAACACTGGCATCTCTGCTTGCATCCTCCTCCCCTTCTGTTCCTTCATCAGCTGGAGCGAGATGCTTCAAAGGAACACTACCCTAGCCAAGGAAAGCAGAGGCCCTTCCCCAGTGCCAGTGGCACAGCCACTGCCAGCTCCGGCAGCGGCCACGAGGTGTTTAAAAGTTGCTGGGAGCTCCCGGCTCCGCTGTGGTGGCTTCGCCCCCTCCCGCCTGCCCTTTGCTGCGGCCGTGCCGCCCACGGAGGGCGAGCGAGCACTTTCACTCCCGTGGAGCCACTGTCTCGTGGGAACATCGGCAGGGAAGAGCACGGCCCTGGCACTACTGCGAACGTTACTCCGTTCTGGGAGGGTTTCTACTCCCCTGCAGGCTGCTCAGGGAAGGCAGTACAGGTGTTTTAAGTACCACCAGGGTACTTAAATGCACAGATGCTGTTACCAGAGACAGCCAGGCTGCCAGCTGAGGAAAGACTTTCTCTGGAAGAAAGCTTTGGGGTGACAACACTTGTTGATCAAACCTCACCTAAGCAAACCAACCCAGGAGTCTGGGGTAAAACAAACACAAAAGCTCCCTCCTCTTTTCACTGCTCAGATACAAATCCCAGGCCATCTCCTCCATGCTACCCAGCTCCATCAGTTTTACACTGTCAGTAGCTCCAGCTTCCCTATTCCCCCAAGCCTGGTCACAACCATTTTGCCTCTCAAGCACCGTTGCACTGCAACCGCTGCCTCACACCAGGCACGCGGGCACAAGGGAGGTAAAGCATTTCCCAAGTTAAACACAGCAAATCAAGCAGTCAGAGTTTCCACATCTGTACCCGATGGTTCTTTTTAAAAGGAGTTGTTCACAGAATGTAAGCAATTCTCCCAGTGAGGGAACAATTCACTCTTGGACATTTTAGCTGGACAGATCTCCAGCCCTGACCTTTCCCGCACCACTGAAAACCCTCTCAGTTTAACCACCATCACGATGCCAGGTCATGAAGTTTGTGCTAGCAACAGTGTTGCAGAGAGCACCACAGCTTCTCCCTTTCCCAGTCCAAGTCCAACACAAACAGACGTGAGCAGGAGCCTCCAGACCGGGAGCCGGTACAGCAGCAGGGCTGCTTCAGCGCCAAGACTGGGACACAGCCTCTAATTATAGGTGTGGTGAGGCTGTTTGTCTACGGAATAGCAGCGCTGTGGAGCCGCACACTGCCGCTCTGGGGAGCTGCACCTTCTCCCCGGCCCTGCTCCCGGCAGGATCCCGGTGGGAAGGGCGGGAGCCGGGACCTGCCGCAGTCGGGACCTGCCGCGCCTCCCGCCGGCAGGGGGCACCCCCGCGCCGCCACGCGCTCGGCCGCCGTTCAAACCGCGCGCCACTCTGCGCGCCCCGCTGATTGGCCGGCGGCCAGCGCGGCGCCCCGCGGGCTGCCGGGAGCTGTAGTCCCAGCGGGGGCGGACTCCGGCTCCCAGGGCCGCACGTGGTGGGCGCCCCGCGGCACCGGCCGGGGGCGGCGCCGGGGCGGGGCAGGACCCCCCGGCCCCATCCCCGCCTCCCGGGAGCGCTCCGGACGACGAGGCGGGACGAGGGCGAACGGCCTCGGTGACTCCGCGCCTCTCGGGGAAGAAGGAGGGGGGGGTCACCTTGCCGCCGTGCGCGCCTCCGCCCGCCCGCTCTGCGGCGCGGACCCCCGTCCGCTGCCGGGAGGGCGAGCCAGGGACAAGGCCCCCTTCCCGCACGCGGTAAAGGGCAGGGGAAGGTTAACGGCGAACTTGGCCCGGTTCCCCCCAGGGAGGGATGGGGATCGACCCGCCTCGCCGCTTCCCGGCAGCGGGAGAGCCGGAGGCGGCAGAGACCGAGCGGCGGCCCCGGAGCGGAGACAGGGCAGGCGGGATGGGGGCACGGCTGCGGGAGCGGGAAACAGAAGTGAAAACGAAATCGGCGTTTTGTTGGCTGTTTCTTATGAGCCATCCCCCCCGTTGTATTGTTTTTTTCTCCCTTCAACTGCGCTTCCCCCGGGAGCGGCGCGACCCGCAGCCGGCCGGGACGCGGGGTGAGGAGGCCACCGGGCACGTCTCCCGCCGCTTTCCCACGCACCGGCCCGGGTCGGGTCCCCCCGCAACTTTCCCGTCCGGGGCCCCGGACTCGGCGGGGCGCACGGCGACCGCTCGGGGATCACGGTCCCCCCGGGGGACGCTCCGCCGCCCCTCGCAGACAAAGGCGTGCGCCGGGAGCCGCAGCGGGGACTCCCGGGAGAGCCTCTCCCGCCCGGTACCGGCGCTCCCCACCCGCTTCCCCTCACCTCCGGCACCGAGCCGCAAAGTTATCCCGCTGCGAGGAGCTCGGGCCGGAGCCCCCAGCCCCACCGCATCTCCACCGTGGGGGTGCCCCCGTCGGGGCAACTCCGAAAATAGCAACGGACCCCTCGGGCAGCTCCGGCGCACACCCTCCACCCGCCCCACCTCGGAGGGCGACTCCGAAATAGCAACCCCCCATTAGGGGCAGTCCCAATACAGCAACTGCCCCCCCCCCCTTCCGGGGGGGGCAACGCCGAAATAGCAACTGTTCTCCTTCCCCGAGGGGTAACACCGACACCGCAATCGCCCCTCCAGCATCAACCGGGTGCAACTCCGAAATAGCAACCACCCCCCACCCCCCTTTTCGGCAGCAACTCCACAACAGTGACCGCCCCCCCAACCCTCCAGTGCGTGTTCCGGAGCGCTTCCCCCCGCGCCCCCCCGCAGGGACGGGGCCGAGCGGGACCCAAGTTTGACGGGGCTGTCAAGCTCCCGTACCGCAGATTGAATGAGCGAGCGCTGCCGAGTGCCGGGGCACAGCCGTGCGTGTCCCCCCCCCGGGCTCCCCAAGTCCCTCCGCGGCGGGACGGCCGGCTGCTATTCCCCGCGAAGGCTGGAGGGAGCGGGACGCGGCGCGGAGGGGCTCAGCAGTACCGGCGAGGGCGGCGAGCACGTTTCCCGCACGCTGTAGACAAAGGAACGGCGCTGGCAGCCCCGCACGGCGAGCACGGCGGCGCCGGCTCCACACCGCGCCGCGCCGCCAACTTCAACGCGGGGGACGGAGGGGGAAGGGGGGAGAGGAGGGGGCGGGACGGGCAGGGGGCAAAAAAAAAAAATTAGCAAAAAAAAAAAGAAAAAAAAAAGAAAAGAGGAGAGAAATCGCCAAAAATCCCTCGGAAAGAAAAATTTAAACGGGGGGGAAAGGAAAAAACCAAAACAAAAAAAAGCCATGGGATGCGAGGCGGCGACGGGTCGCTCACCTTGGCGGAGATCTCGGCGCTGGTGTCCACGGCCGCGTCGGACATGGCGGGGGCGTGCGGGGCTGTGTCGCGCGGGGCTGCGGCGGCGCGGGCGGGCGGGCAGAACAATGCCAAGATGGCTTTGCGCGAGCCAGTGGGGACTCACGCGGCGCCGCCGGCCCCTCTTATAGAGCCGGGGGGCGGCGCGCGCGCTGCCCCGCGCCGCGCCCCATTGGCCGCGCGCGCCGCGGCCGCCGGGCGCCCATTGGCCGCGGCGCAAACAATGGGGCACGGCCGCTTAAAGGAGCCCGGCGGCGGCGGCGCCACTGCGGCGATGAGTTGGGGCCCGGCCTCAGCCGTGTGGGCGAGGCGCGGGGCGCCGGCGAGCGCGCAGGCCACGCCCCCCTCCCCGCGAGCTGCCCCCGCCCCCGCCGCCTCCGCCCCGCCCCTCCCGCCGTGTGAGGCGGCGGGAGCACCCCCCCCTCCCTGCCCCTCCCCTCACTCCCGCCCGCCGCCTGCGGAGGGGTGCGGGGGGAAATAACAAGAGTTAAAAATAAGAATAACAGTAATGCGGGAGAACCGGCGCTGCGCGCCCCCCCACCCCGCTTCCCCGGGGCTGCCGGTGGTGGCAGGGCAGCCCTGTCTCCTCGGTACCCCGCTAACCACCCCCCCCTCCCCAGCCTCACCGCGCCGTGTTTTCGGCCCCGCGGAAACTTTGGGCACAACAACAACGACGGCCGCTCCCGGGGGGAGCGGGGAGGGGCGGCCTGCCCAGCCCGCCGCGCAGAAATGCGGGATTCCCACCCGTTTGCTTATTTTACAGTAAAAAAAAAAAAAAAAGGAAAAAAAACCCACGCATCCAAGCTGCCTCAACTGCCACCGCCATGTGCCAGCTCAGAGCTTAAGGCGCACCAGGACCTTCCCCCCCCCCCCCTTCCGCAAGCACCCGTTAAAACACGGCCGTGCTCCCACCGCCCGCAGTCACCGGGGCAGCTTCTGCCCCCGAACCCCCCCCACCGCGGGGTAACGGGGCATTGGCGCCGCGAGTGAGGGAGTTCTGCCACACTCAAGATGGCGCCGACAGCCCTTCGTGGGGCAACCACACGGTTGTGCCACCCCCCGGCAGCCGCTCCGCCACCCGCAACGGCCCCGCGGGCGAGGTAACGCCGCGAGTGAACGTCCTCCGGTGCGGAAAGCGCGAAGGAAGGGGCCAAAGGGTGCGAAAAAGCGCCCCCCGGACGGAGCAGCGCGGCTGCCACACTCAACATGGCCGCCGGGGCGAGGCCGATCTTGTCCTCGGAGGGCGGGATATAGCGATCGGGCGGTGCGGATTGGCCGGCAGCGCCGGGCGAACGCTGTGCTGACGCTTTGCGGCTTCTTATTGGCTGAGGTGCCTGTCTGTCCACGGCGAAGCGGTTTTGAAAACCCGGAGGCGGAGCGCTGGAGCGGAGTTGGGGGTTGTCTGGTTGGGGCTCCGGGGCGGCTGCCGGGGGCAGGGTTGTGGTGGTCCCGGTTGGGGGAAGCCGGGCGGCCCCGGTGTCGATCCCGCAAAACTTCAGGAAAGCTGCGGAGGAACCATGGCAGCCCCTGCACGGCCTGGCAGTGGGCGTCGCGGCACGAGGCGTCATGGCTCCGCCATCTCTTGCCCCGTCCCCACGTGCACGCGGCGGGGGGGACACAGAGAGGGGGCCCCGCTCCCAGGGCAAAATGTCCCTCCCACGAAGCACAGTAGCACCGCAAACGGGCTGGTTTTTGCCAGGGCACGCCACGGAGCGCTTTTCCCCTCAGCCTTCGCGTCCCGCCCCATGTGGGAGCAGCCCTGAGGGGATGGCGGCGCGGGGGTTGCGAGGGCCGCGGGGCGGTGGCGGGAGCGGGAAGCACCGCGGTGGCTGAGCCCTTGTGGCGCCCGCTGACCCTTGGGCTGACCCCGGCCCCTGCCCCCGCCGTCTCCCGGCTCCAGGGGCTGCGAGCCCACGAGCAACTCTGGCCTTGGATGGGTCGGCACAGCCCTGCCCCACTCACGGCTGAGGGGCACCGCCTGTGTTTTTTCCAGGAGGGACATTTTAGGAATGATGGGTTTCCCACTTTGGGATCTTCTGGGGATGATGGATTTCTCACGCTGGGACCTTTTGGGGACGACGGATTTCTCACGTTGGATGTCCCGCTCTGACCTGGGCGGGAGCAGGGCGAGAGCCTCTCCATGCGCTCAGGGGAAGGAGAGGGCTGTGGAAACCGGGATTTCTGGTCGCTGCTGGCTACGCCTCTCGCTTGGAGTGTTCGAGACAAGGGCAGCTGCTATTCCCGGAGACAGAACTCTATGGGTTTGGGGCAGGTTGCTCGCAGGGCTGGAGTCAAGAGCGCCCTCTGCCACAGCCCAGCCGGGGCTGGCGGGCGGTGAGTCTCGAAATGCGTCCGAAAGAGGAAAGGAAAAAAACCCACCCAAGCCCAGCCCGAAAAAAAAGCACTTCTGCTATAACTTGGCTTTAATTCGTGCCTTCTCCTCAAACTGGGGATGTTTCTTTGAGCTTGGGGTTCCCACGTTTCAGGAAGAGTTAAAAAAAGAAAATGAGATGTGGGATATTTCAGGAAGAAAATTTGGAATCTAGGAATCCTCAAGGGATGGTCACACCAGGATCTCACAGAGGACAGGGGGCGGGAGGGGGGAGGGGGAAGGAGGGGAGAGAAAAAAAACAACCAAGCTTGGAGTGGAAGCAAAACTGCCTTAAACCACTTCGCGTCGGAAATCCATGTATAGCCCTCTCTGCCGTCCCTCTGAGCAGAGGGATAACCCGGCTGGCGAGTGCCCCTGCGCGTAAGGCAGGGAGAAGCAGGCTCAGCTCGGCGCTTTATGCCTCAGCAGTCCAAAAAGAAACAACAACAACAAAAACTGTTGCCTCTAAAAGGCAGCTGCTGCTTTACCTCTTCTCCACCCCTCTCGGTGGCCGGGGCTGGGCAGCGACTCCGCAGGGAGCGGAGAGAGGAGAAGGAGGGTGGAAGGGGACTTTGCGAAAGTGCCCGATCATCGGGGACAAGAGTTTCCAGGGCTGAGCTCTGCCTGGGACTTCACTCCGTCTGCGGCAGGCGATCACTTTGGCAAAGCAGCCGAGGTGCTGGAGGAGGCAGTAGGAGTTTTCCCTCCTCGCTGGCCGTTTCCCTGGCTCAGCAAGTAGCAGCCTCTCTAATCCCCGGCGAAGATCATGCTGCTCGGGCGATTATTTCATCGCGGCAAGCTGCTCCTCGGAGGAAATTCTCATTACGCTCTTCGGAGAGGCAAGGGAGGGGCGACTGTCACTCAGCTGCTCTGGAAGAAACAGAGGGATGAGCCTGCAGCATCCCCGGGCTCCGGCGCATGAGACGTGGTAGTGTTTCTAGGTCAGGCTGGTGATGCGGGACATGAAACCGTCAGAGATGACATCCTGGCTGTGTCACCTTCTGTTCCTCGATGGGCAAGGGTTGCACGACGGGGCCGGGGCTTGGTGGATGTTGGCTCTGGAGGAGCACTGCTGGGGGGGCTGGAGGGGAGGTGGGAAGGAGCTTCATGTGTGCTCATAGGAGGGAGTAGAGGTGTGTAGAGAACTAGAGCCGGTTCATGGGCCCAAAACCCATCTTTGTGAGGCTGTGGGGCCAAAGCTGAGACCTCACTGCAGGAGGCAGAGACTGCGCTTGGAGAGCACCAGCCGCCCCAGCCCAGGGAAAGGCTGAGGAGGCCACCCTCCTCCCCATGTCCCGGGCTGCTGCTCCTCCATCCATGCCCACGAACCACGTAAACAGGCAGGAACGGGGCCCTGTGGTGCACTTTAATTAAGGGATGGAGACATCGACTTCGCCTTTCCCCAGAAGATTGCAAAAGGCCCAGGCGGGCCCCGCACTGCAGCTCACGGCCGTCCCTGCTCCGACACGCGCTCTGCCCCCTGCGTTACAACACAGCGCTCTGACTCACCGGCCGTTCCCAGCCCGCTGCTCCCCAAGCCTGGAGACAGTGCAGGGATCCCCCAGAGGGATGTAGGGAGTCTGGCTGCTCTGCACCCCACTGCCAGCACCCAGAGCGGGACTTGGTGGGCAGGACGTGGCACAGTCCCACCGGTGTCCCCCTTGGGCACCTGCGTGGAGCCTCAGGGTGAGGACAGTGTTCTAGGGGGGTTATCCTCTGACTGGACGATGTGGGAAAGTCAATGTGACCTCTCTGGGTTCCCTGACCCCAGCAGGCAATGACACTGTGGTCACTTGATGTCCAAGATGTTCACTGGCTTCTCTGTAACTCCAGGAAGCCACCGCCCTGGCTGACTGAGAGGTGGTGGCAAGGGAGCCCCCTTTCCTGCCTCCCTCAGATGGGTGCTGACAGGAGCCAGGGCCAAGTGGAGAGCAGCAATACACCCCAACAGGGTGGGGATATGGCAGAGGGGGACCAGGGGAGCCTCCAGTTTGGGATGCTGACTGTTCCAGGGAGCCCACAACAGCAGGAGTGGATCCAGAATCTCCTCCCTGGCTGCCAAGGGCCAGTGCCATTGATGCCACGGCCCAGAAGCCAGCACTCAGATCCCTGTCCTTCCCTACCTGTGTGTTGGGACAACCTCAGCTCATCTGTGAGAGGAGCCCCATGGCCAGGTTTAAAGGCAGCAAAGCTGATTATTACCTTTTCTCAAGAGAAGGGTGAGGAGGCCATTGGGACAACTTGCCCAAGAGGCAGAAAGAAGAGACCTGTGCTCCAGAGCATGGGCTCGATGAAGCTGGACAGCAATTGTTTCTCTCTTATTAAAGTTTTCTGGTTTTCCCCCGGTTTGAAGCCTGGTTGTGACTCCAAGTCATGTATCAGGGCAAGGGCCCATCACACGGTGATTACACACCCACACCCTGCCCCGGGCCTGGGCCTTGGGCCAGAGACACAGTTTCACTCCTCAGAGCTCCCATCCCACTGCTAAAAGTGATGCGCGGGAGATATTTGAAAGGAGAGAGAGAGGAAGGCGGGAGGGAGGAGGCAAGTCCAGATTCTCTTCCCTCCCTGCCTCTTCCCAGCACTTTTCAAACACAACACCTTTGCAATGTCTGCTGGAGGAGGGAGAACACCCCCTGCACGTGCCCAAGGCTGGGTGCGTGTTTGGGCAGGGATTGGCACATACTGTGGCCAGCCCCAGGCGCATGACCCCGATCCTGCCCTGCTCTCTGTCCCCATTTCCTCCCACTGTCCCCAGCAGGACACCACCCAGAGCCACTTCACAGGAGTCCCCACCCAACCAGGACCACTCTTCTGCCCCAAACCAGCCATGGGGTGTCCATGGCTGTCATCCTGCAGGGAAAACTGTGTGGAGAGCCACTGCTCCTTCTTCTTATCCCTCCTTGCCGTGCCGGCACACCTGGGAGAAGACGGACACACAGCGTGCACACACACACTCACAAAACCAACCCCAAATCTGGATCAGTATCAGAGAGAATTAATTACTGGCTCATGCATATTCAGACGAGAAACTCAGCTGAACCTGGCGGCGCCTGGGGCGGCCCTGGAAAGGAGAATTCCTCTGGAGAGATATAAATCACCGCTCCCCTCTATCACTTTCCCTGTGGAGCGCTACCTCCTGGGGAAGACTGAACCTTGATTTCCTTTTTTCCCTCCTTCTTCTTCGTTTTCAATCTGCGCGGGGCCCCTGTAATTACAATGGGCTGCTTTAGGGCTTGAGTTATTTATTGGGTAACAGCGACACACCTACCCGGCTCCAGCCGCCTGCCTGCCCTCGTGTCACGGCTTGTCCTGCCTACCCAGCAGCACCCCCTGTGCCGTGCCATGCTGTTCCGTGCTGCTTTAGCTCAAGACAGCATGGGCAGCAGCAGCAAACAGGGACCACCAGCCTTATATGATCCACTACAGACACATCCACGGTGGTGTAGCCCCTGGAAGCAGGGGCGAGAGCTGTGCTCTTGTTTATTGCAAAACACTGACTGACACACATGTTTGGGATGCCCGGAGCTCACACCAGTTGTGAAATCCTTGTCCCCATTTTACAGGTGGGGAAAGCAAGGCACAGAGCAGGGAGGTGATTTCCTCGGGGTCATCCCCAGACATCGGAAGAAGAACCTATTTCTCCAGCCAATGTGTGGCTGGGAAAGAAAACGCCAGCTGAAGCACTCAGCTCAACACTTTGGCTGGTGGGACCTGTCCCCTGTGCCTCTGCTTTGCTTCCTGGTGGGGGTCCTCTGCCCAGCCTCAGCTCCGCATCCCTCTGCTCAACCCCGCTCCCCCACAGGCAGCCCTGTGTGCTCAGAGGAGGCGAGCACTCAGGGCTGGAGACCACATGGCTGGAGGGAATTAAATAATTGATGGACCAGAAGTCTCAAGCAGATACTGAATCTCCAGGGGCAGCATTTGAGAGGCAAAGCAGAGCTCCGGACAAGACCCTTCTCTCTGATATGATGCCAACGTGTCTCATTCCTGCCCAGGGCTTCTGGTGGGCTGAAGATGTCGGCTGCCGGGGATGGGAATGCTCCTCCACTCGCCTCACCTCCCAGCTCACCCCCCACACTGCTGGAGCTCTGGAGGGACTGGCCACCTTCCAGCCAGGCAGGGAGGAGCCAGGGGAAAGAGGCCGCTGCTTCCAGGCTGAAACCCTCCTGCATGGGATGGTTCCCACTGAGCAGCACTGTCAGAAAGAGCAGGCTGAGCAGGGAGGAGGAAAGAAGTCTGCCAAATCAAGGTGGGTGCTCGGCTCTTCCCTATACAAGAGTGTGGGGCCACCAGAAAGCATCAGGCTCCACTCCAGAAAGGGACAGCCCTTCTGCCATGGCTGAGCTGTGGCCTTCTTGCTGTGAGAGCATGGAGAATGGCTTAAAAATTTACAGGTAAAAAGCAACTGGATAAATTCAGCATAGAAATCGGAAGAAGTTAAATCCAACTGTCCCACTCCCTGTTATGGAGGTCGCTTGGCTCCAAAGCCTCTGTGGGATTGGGTGACAGCCCCTTTCCTGCTCCCTGCCCTCAGCATCATGGCAGAGGTGCTGGTCACTCACTGCTGGCACAGCCACACTGGGCATTGGGGGGTCACAAGCTGAGAGGGGCAGCCCCCCGTGCAATGGCCGTGGATCCCAGGCATCAGCCTTGCAGGGTTGCAGCGGCAGGAGGAAGAGGTTTTCCCACCCAAAGCACTGATCCAGAGCTGGCAGGATCTGCCAGGCTGCAGCATGAAGCATCTCTCTGCATTAGACATATTTGTCAATATTTAATCCACCAATAAAAGCGGTGCATGACCAAATTGAATATTTAATTTAATATACGCTAACCAGGAGCCTGCTGGCATTTCACCCAATGGAAAATGTTTGCTGCCCTATCTATCTCTCTTTTTAACAGATTTTTCATGAAAAGCTGTTGATTTTTTTTCTTGGGATTCATTCATATATTTTTTTTTCCTTTAGGTAATAAAACTATGATCTAAAAATCAGATCATTTACCAACTCAGGAGTTTAATGAACAAGCTGTTTGAATAACCATTTGGACAACTATTAAAAAAAAAAAGGAGAGAAGAAGAACCCATTTCAAACCCTCAAAATAGCCCCCCCTCCACCAACTTCAGTAATTTGCAGAAGAGCAGTTCCTTCATTTTTTTTCCCTCAGCATACCAGATGAAACAGTTGAGAGTGTTTGAAGTTGGCAAGAACTGCATTTCTAGCTACTGATGTCATGAAAATATAAATTGGCAGATTTTTCACGCTGGGTCAACGTGTAGCGATAAGCACAATGCCGTACCTTTAGGAGCAGTATTTGTTGGTAAACAGATGGGAAGCAGCCTGTAATGTCCGTAGTCAATAGTACACAGCCAATGTGCATTGGTGGGGTGGCTGTCGGAGCAATAAATTTTGGATCTTCCTGGCAGAGCCTGGACCATCCTGTGCACCGACACTGTTGAGCCTGTTGTGGGCAAAACACCCAATGTGGAGAATCACAATGGATAATTTAGAGAGCGCCCTTCTTCAATGCTCTTAAAACTGCCCATTGACTCATTGCTGCTGCTCCTGTTTCAAGCAACTGGAGGAATCCTTCCTATTTTCCATGCCAAATATAGCAGTTTTTCCAGAAATGCTCAAACACACAAGCCAGGAAGTTTCCCTTCTCCGGGTGAGTCACTGGAAGTTCAGGCTGCAGTTTCATGATTGCTTCAAGCCGATCGAAATCTGTGCTGCTGCCAAAGGAGCCGTCCAGCTCTGCCGGTGAGCGGCCTCGCTCGCTCCTTGTGCAACCAAAGTCGGATTAGGGAAGAGTCGAGGATGAAAACAGATTCTGCCTTTTTCTTTTTTTTTCTTAGAGTGAGGTTGATTTTCAATCAGATTGTTTGGCCAACTTGTCTGATGGCTCTACAGACTTGGGAGGGGGCTTGTCTGATCCAGGAGATGTGTTATAAGGATGCTGCTTGCATCAGAGTGACTCAAGGCAGAGGCAAAGGGGCTATGGGGGGAAATGCCATCCCTGTGGGACATGGTCCCTGTGTCACACAGCTCAGTTGCAGAGCTGATGGGCCTGTGTTCACGCTCCTAACCCCAGGGTGGGAACACAGGGAAGATCTCTGCCTGGGAAGGGATTTTCTTGGGTGGCATTTCTCAGATCCTGGATGATGATGTGATTTGCTGCCCATTCCTTTCTAATTGCTGCAAACCCATGGGACCATTTTTAAACAAATTTGACAATGATGTGAGAAGATGATCCTAGATCTTCTTGCAAATGTCCTGGAAACAAGTGGCTAAGCAGATGGGGGACACTCACTAGCACCCCCTCAAGAGTCTGGACACTGCAAACTCAGACCTTTTATCAGTCACCAGAGAATCCACACCAAGCACCATGTTTGAAGTATGGCTTTGAAGCTGCAGTGTCCCCAGTGCTGCTCATCCCTAGGAGTGCAATATAGCTTTTCCCAGCTTTGCCCTCCTGCCCTTTCTTAGTGGATGTGGGGCAAGCATCACTCTTGCAACACTGTGCCCTGGGGTTTTGGGGCTGCAATCTGCTTCACGGGACTCCCATGTGGGTAAACAAACCACGTGGTTTGTGTTTCCAGTGCTTTTGAGAGCTGCAGCTTTCATGGCTGGGGGATCCCCACGGCTCTGTGGCTGCTTTTAAGGAAGAGTAACTGAGGCCAGGAAGCGTCTTGCCAGGTGGTGTGGGTTTGTTACAAAGGAACTTGCATCTCTGGTGGGATATTTTTGGAGATCAGCAAAGCAGAACAGGTTGAAAATTCCTGCTCTAGAAACTTGCATTATTTTTTTCCTTCCTCCCAATGTTTGTTCCATTATTTTTCAGAGTCGGAGCTCACCTCTTTGTGGAGAAGCTTTCCTGACAGGCAGTTTCTTTGCCTGCTTAGGAAAGGCATCCCTGCTTGCCTCTGGTCTCTCCCTCCCTCCTCTAAAGGAGCCTCATGGCCAGAGTTTGCTCTCGCTGGCCCTGATCCAGGCAGGCACTTATGCAGGTCACTGCTCCAACTTGGAAGCCAGTGGATCACTCCCAGGCTACCCCAGGGGACTAACAGGTTTTCCTGCTCCATCTCCTGAAGAAGCTGAGGAAGGGAGGGGGTGTCCGAGCTACAGCCAGAGCTGGCTCTGGTGCCGGTCTCTAGGTGAGCTGTTGGAGGTGCTGGGGCAGTTATTCCCTACCCTATGTGACAGTGCTGTCCTCAGGTTCTGGCACCCCAGAGTGGCAAAGCCACTGGAGTGGGACATGGCAGCTGGGCAGTCCAGGCTAGGAGGGTGCCCACAGACAGTGGCAGGCAACAGGGCAGCACTGGTCCATCATGGACTGCTGGCTACCACCAAGGAAAGTTCCTCCTTCCAAGGGCTTTGCTTCCTATCTCCAGTATTTCCCATCTCAAAGGGCAAACTGGAACCAGGCTTGCTATGAAAGCCTCTTGGCAGGACATGCCACCATTCCTGCCTGCCCTCCTCCTCCCCAGGATCCCTAGGGGATATGACAAGGTGCAGACACTCTCCACCTGCAACTCTCTTGAGGCCCTACAGCTCCTGCCCCGCCATGGGTGCATCTCCCACGCAGGGGCCAGGCAGGCTTTGGGACACTTATGGTCCCTTCCCTGATCCGTGTGACTCAGGATATGGGGACAGTTTGAGGGAGGGGGAATCCCGCAGTGTTCCCCTCTCCCTTGCTCACCTGCAGCAGCTTAGCTGAAGGACTTTGGCTGCCCTGGTGCAACGGGGACTCCCGTTTCTTGTCCCCTGTGATGGGGGCCTGGGTGAGATGTGCAAACCGCTCAGGTTGGACACTTTGTGACAGCCAAAATCCACAGCTGAGAGCTGTCACAGGCCAGGCAGTAGGTGCCTCAAGATAGAGCAGAGATGAGGCAGCCAAGGCCCCGTGGATCTGCTGTTTATCTCCACTTGCATGCCCTGGGTCAGGCTGCAGAAGAGTAAATCACCCCAACCTTCCCCAGCGATGCCGGTTTCAGTCCGTCTGAGACAATGAGGTCCCCACCAGTCCTTCCTGCACCCCACACATCCCGCAGCCAGTACCCCTGAACTGAGGTCTGCTCCTTAGCACAGCCGGGACTCTGCTGCAGTTCCCCGGCTCAACTGCACGGGGCTTTGCCCCAGGATGTGAATTTGGGTGCTGGAATTTATCCGCCGCTGTTTTGGCTGTGGCTGAACTCCACCTCCGGGCAATGACACGTTGTTTCCATAGTAGCTAATGGACTGGAGATGGAAGGGGGAAACACATACCCGCACTAAAAAGGGACTCGTGAGTAATGTGGTTGCTCCCAGCGCAGAGTAGGAACAACTTTCTAGCACTCGAGGAGCCTCTCCTTCGCCCGGCGCCTGTGAAGTGTCAAGAGGAGAGTGTGTGTGCACAGAGCTGTGCTCGGGGCAGGAGGACCAGGGGGTCCGTGTGGGTGCTGGTGGATTTGGAGGTGCACAGCACTGGGGAGGGGGCACGTGGTGGCTGTGCAGGGGCAGCCCGTGCAAGAAGAGGGGAGACATGGCAAACATGAGAGCCTGTGGGGAGGGTACAGCACAAGTGGTGGGGACACATATGGAAGGCATGTGTCTGCGGGGGTGTCCGCACCTTTTTGTGTGCAAAGAGCAGTTCCCGGAGGGAGGAGGGAGCAGCCCATGGCAGACTTGCATTGTGGTGATTTGCTGGAGCTGAGGCTGTCACAGGCTGTAGTGTGGCTGGGATGATGCAGGCCATGAGTGTTTGAGGGCCATGCTCACCCATGGGGCAATAAAAGGTGACAAGGACAAAGTCTGGAAGATGCGAAGAGTCAGTGAGGGATGTCAGGACTCTTTGTCCCTGCTGGACTCCCTATGCAGGCACTGGGTGGATTCTGGTGTAGAGCAGAGGGTCAGTCCTGGCTCTGCTGCCAACCCACTCACAGCTTTCCAACCATCCCTGAGTCCCATGGCTCTCCAGGAGCAGGGAGGACTGGATTTTCCTCTTGTGCCACAGCCCTGGGCTACCCCCTGGCCAGCTGGGCACAGAACCATGGGGCCACCACCCTTTGACATTTCCATCACAGTCGGCTACACCATGGACAAAATCTACCCTCGGGGGGAACAGCTCCATCATTTCACGTGCAGACAGAGGGCAGCTCCTGGGGATGTCCTCGTGCCCACCTCTGGCTGGCAGCCCTGGCTGGATCCCTGCACCCTGGCTGCTGTTACAGCATTTTTCTTCCACTTGCACGTTCCCCAGCTTGTTCGGTTGCGTAGCTCCCGCCGTGTCCGGCTCTTTGTGTTGTTTGCTGTTAAGTAAATCACTGGCAGCTCCCCAGAGCGCTGGGTAATGGCAGGATAATTCCCAGCAAGACCCTGGTAATTCACTTGAAGGAAAGCAGAGCAGAGGAAAACAGCACTATTAGCCATTATCCTGGCCTCTCAAAGGCCTCCTCGCCTGCAGAAACGCTGTGCGGTGTGGCAGGCATGCCTGCCACAGCTCCCAGACACCGCGGGCCATGGGAGGGCCATGAGCAGCAGAAGAGGCCAGGTTTCAGCATTCTCTTGCCAGCCTGGACCAGCAGATGAAATGTGGGCAAGTGCCTCCACCTGCCATGGGCACGAGCAGGTTCGTGTCAGCCCTGGGAGAAGCACCCCGAGGACAGGAGCCAGACAATGCAGAAATGCCCATCAGGCAGCACAGCCCCACAGGATGCTCCAGCTTTGGGTCTCCCACCAAGAGTGTGGGATGCATGGTTTGACTCCCATGAGGTCTCAGGTTTCTGAGTTGCAGGAGTGACCCTTCAGCCAAGAGTCACCTGTCCTGGTGCTGGCAGAGGTCTGGCAGCCGGAGCGTGGAGGAGGATGGCCATGATACTCTGGCTGCCATGGCTGCTGGTGGCTCCTATGGAGTTGGGGGAGCTTTGCCACCCATGTCAGCAAACATAATGTCCTTCCCGGACAGCCTCAGCACCTTTTACACCTCCCTGTTTTTGGCAGACCCCGATCCTGACTGGGGCTCACTGGAGATCAAGAGCATGATTTCTGGTGGGGGTGTGCCGGGGGCACAACCATATGCAGATGTCAACACCAAACAGCCTCACCAGGGCTCTCCGAAGAGCTCCAGCAGTGTTTCTGAGTTGCACAGGTAGGTGTATGGCACAGTGGGGGCATGCTGGGAGAGCAAACTCTCCAAAGAGCCTGGAGGGGGGCTCGAGGTGGCAGGTTCCCTGCAGAAGCCACTTGCTTCCTTCCAGCTCTGCAACAGGGCACTGAGCTCCTTTGCAAACCTGTCCCTGAAGTGGCTGCCGGCGTTTCTGAGAGAGGCCTCTGTTTGCAGAACTGCTGAACTTCCCCCCCTGAGCCTCCCAGCAGCAGGAGGGAGCCTGCAGCCACCGGCACAGCCCCCTGCCTAGCTCCCTACGCCAGCACTCGGGAGGGCGAGGTGTGCTCCCGCTCCACCCAAACCCACGCTCACATCCTTGGCATGCGCACACACACGGGCACCCACACATGGAGGAATGCAGACACAAAGGTGCACACAGGCTTATAGACATGCACGCAGGTTTTCTGATGCTTCACACTGGTTGGCTCTAGAGTGAAGTCACGGCTTTGTCGGGAGCAATAAAGGCTTCCAGGCCAGGCTAGTAGTAAAAGTAGTAAACTTTAAGGGGAAAGGGTTTTCTGTCTGTTTCCGCAGCAGCAGTGGCTGCTGTTGCCTGACAGAAGTTTTCCCTCTGCTCACTTTATGCACATTTGGTGCTGATTAAGTGTGTGGGACTGCAGCTCCAAGCGCATGGGGCAGCTCTGCTCCCAACCACTGCAGATTGACCCACCCCCACCTTGCCCACCCACTCCTATCCAGGTTCCCCTTCTCAGCAGTCCAGTGGGATCTGAGAGACGCTCCCCAAGGTGCTATGGCTTTGGTTGCCCTTCCCGTGTGCTCCCCGGAAGTGGCAAGTCCATGGAAAAGAGTTGTGTTTTGATAGTCCACGTCTGCCCATGCTTCCCAGCAATGCCCCTTGCTTTGTGTGCATGAGGCAAGGAATGAGTGACCCCAGAAACACAGGGGGTTGCAGGGAGATTGGGAGCAGCCTGTCCCTCTAAGACAAGTGGGTTGCAGTGTTTGGGGCTGTCTCCTGAGGAGTGTTGTGGTTGGCCTCCAATGTTTTGGGTCAAAGGAACAGATAATGGTCTTAACTCTGGCTTTCAAGCTCTACCACAGCCTCACACAATGGAACACCCAAAGACAAGGAAAGCTTGAACTCATGTCAGTAAAGATGTCAAAAGTCCATCTTTTTGAAATCAAGGGTTGCATCCATTTCATAGATGTTCAAAATGTTGCATCCATTTCAAAGATGCAACAATCATTCCCATAACAGATTCAGGGGCAAAGCATTCACCCGCATCAACCCCTGTGGCCTCCAACCAGAGATGCTGGCATGGGAAGCATAGGGCAGGTTTTTGTACTTTGCATGGGTTGCTGGAGGTAAATGTGGCAAAGCTGTGTGCTCACGGCTGTCTCCCCAGAGCAAAAGTGCTCACACCCAGGGTACTGTTCTGCTGTGGGGCAGCCAGAAATGGTGGTGAGAAAGAGAGGAGATGGCAGAGATGTGACCATGTCCAGAGGGACAAGATGGAAGTCTGCTAGCTGGAGCAAAGCTTTATGAGGGATGCATCAAGGTGATAACTGAAGGTGAGATTTTATCACCCCTAATTTACCCATCTATTACTGGGATGCACACTATCATCAAGCAGGGTGGAGAACTGCCCTCAGTGCACAGTTCATCCTCCCACCTTTCACCCATCCCCCTGTGTTAGTGGCCTCCCACCAAGCAACAAGGAAAAGGAGGCACTCTGCATCCAGAGGTACCTCTCAGTTAATAAGACATCATCAGACAACCTGTTGGGTCACTTGTGAGAGGACAATCATGGCACAGCTGCCATAAGGCACCTGAGCAGTGCCAATCTAACGGGACTTCCCTCAACCACCATGATGTGTGGGCTCAGCCTCAGGCTTGGGGAGAGGATTTTGAGTAGGAACAAGTTCCCCAAGGTGTGACCTTCAAGGAAGGCCCTGTTCAGTCTTTTGGGTTGGTGATAGTTCTAGACACGTGTCAAAGATTTATGTATCAGAGAGGCTCCCAGGCCTTTGGTGACTCTGGGCTGGGGTTAGCCACACTTTGGCTCTCTGCCCTTCACTGCTTTACACTGCATATCAAGGGATCCCTTGAAGGCAGAGAGGAGGGAGGGCTGGATGAGCTGTCTCCCCAGCCCTAATTTCAGGGAGCCCATTTGCTCACCTCCAGTAGGTGGAGGTGCAGTGTATTTGGGAGGATCAGACCAGAAAGAATGGCCACCCCTCCCATGTGGCTTCCTTTACACCACAGGCCATTGTATTTTGCCCACTTACTTCTACAACGGATGCCAAATCAAACACCTCTTCCAGGAGGGAACTAAGTCTTGATCTGGAGATAAACCCATAGAGTCTCGGTCTCTCATTAGCTGTTTGGTTCTGGTGATTAATCACGCTTCTTGTGGAGGAAGCCTGATCATTTCTAATGTGGCTTTGGAATTTAGGCATTGGTTTGTTGCCTATCTTAAAGCATTTAGCATTGAAATGGAGGTAATTAGGCTCCTGAGAGAGTTTTAACTTAAAAACTCTAATTCCTAGTTAAGGATTTTGTCAGTATAAAGGAAAGGGTCATAGGACTTGGGATGAAGACGAAGGTGGACAATTCTGTTAATGGAGCAATAAAACGATAAATCTCTTGATGTGTAAAAGTGCTAGATTAAAATGGGTGTAGAAGGAGCAATAAGGATATTTTCGCGTTTCCTGTTCTCATAAGACTTTAACGAAGTCGGGCTGTACGAACACCACCTTCTTTAAGACACTTATGAGATCAAGCACCGATAACGACACATTAAGTGGCCCTAATGGTTCGACTAATGCGGAACTGATACGAGTGTGATGTTAGCCAGCACAGGTAGGTATCCCAGGTATGTGCTGTGGGATACCTGCTTGGGGTATGTTGAGATGAATATGTACGTTTGGATTGCTGTAGGGGATCAAAGGGCGTGTCTGAGGGTTTTGTTTCCCAGGGTGAGGTCTCCGACACCTGTGGTGGATCTTTCTTCTGCCAAGCCAGAGAGATTGGGAACACGATGAGAAAAGGCTGGAGGTTTAACTTTGTTAGAACGTGTCCCTTATGTCGGCAGCAGGCTGAGGAGTTTGTGTCTTGTTGGTTTCTCCTCTGTAAATGTTCGGTGTTACCTACAACAACTGAAATTAGCTTTCCCGTGGCCTTAGGAAAGCACTCATACATCTCTTAATCTCTGTTTCATTTAGATAACCAGACTAGGCATGTGTGCTCTCTTTCTCTCTCACGATTGGGCTTCCTTGCAGTGATTCTTTTCTACCTCTTCTCCAATGTTTCTTCCACATTAAATACATGACAAAACAAAACAAAATGAAACAAAACAAAACTGAAAATCATAGGCAGAACTTGCATCAGCCATGTCATTACTCTCTATTTAAACATCCAAAAATTGTGCTACTCCTTGTACTCCTGTATCGCAGAAGGAGGTCTGGTTGAGTTGGTTGCTCTGAACCTTTCCATCCTCCCACTCAGTAACTGAAGTCCACAATTTGTTCCTTCCTCCTTGCATTTGACTTGCTAACATGTTGTGTTTGAATGAGTTGAGTTCACCAAAGGAACAAACCACTGAGCCAGGACTGTGATGTCCTTATCTCACTGCCTCTCCTTCTGCCATGTGTCAGCGCTATCAACCATGAGAAGGATTCAGGAGCATCCACCTTTCCATGGGGAAGGTTCCTGTATATCAACAGGGGTCATCTATTCCTGAGGCTCACTTGTAGCTGGCTCCTATAGGAAATACTTTATAACGTTGTATCACAGAGTTCTCAGTCAAAATGTTCACAAGAACAACGTGGTCACACAGTGACCTTCACTCACCAAACCCATGATCTTTTTTGTGTCCCAAACATTGTTGCCACAAAAAGAGGGCAATTCATTTTTTATACCCTGGCCTGTTAGCCCTGTGTTGGTTAATGCTCAGATTCTCTCCCACTCTTTTGCATGATGCCAGGTTAACAGGTCTGATTTATCCACTGATCTCATTTGCCTTTTTTAGAAATTCTGGCAAAACATTAGCATGCCTCTGATCTTCTTGCAAATAAAGATGAGTAGGGCAGGACACCTCTGCCAGCTCTCCAAGGACTCTTTTGGGTTTGTGAGTTTACTCTTGCGTTTGCTCTAATATCTTTCCAAGATTCCAGTGGTCTGTATGATATCTCATCTGATATGTATATCCCCCTCCTGCAATTATTTACTGAGCACAACGACTTTTACATATCACTGTCAGTTTTATCAACTCCACCATGTTAAGTGGACACTGTATCAATGCTGTCACTTCTTTCCTTCTCCATCTACCTGCACGTCTCTTCTGTTGCCCTCACTCCTGCCCAGTATGGATTTTATCCTTGTTTCTTTAGCTTTCCTAATCAATATCTTGAGTTTCCATTTTATTGACTGATTTTTAGTGTCTTCCCTCCCCTCCAGTTGTGATCTGTAGCTCTTTGGTTTCCAATTCACCACTGAATCAGAATGGGCTTGGAGCCAAACCCGTTTCCTCCCTGTTTGCGCTGTGACCTACCAGCTATCAAAAACTCTTTCTTAAGAGCTCACAATATTTTCTCACATTTTCTCTAAATTATTCCTCCCAACCTGAATTCCTCTCCTACTTTCTCTCAGCTTTGGAAAAATTAACCCTGTGGAGCACCACACTTAAGTGAGCCAGAACTGCCCTTTTTTGCTGAGAACAAGCAGAATCAGGTCATGTTGGCTACTCCCCAGGCAACCACTGCCTTCCAGCCCAGCAATTAATTCATCTGTATCTGTCACAACGAGGTCTGAAGTCACGTTATTTTGTGTCCTGCGTGGTTCCTTTCATGTCAGATTATTACCTACGGTTTCGGCAACCTTCATTTCTTGTTTTTTAACTCGTAGATGTGTCAGACCTTCAGGATGGTCTTCACTCTGGTGTAATTTCTCTGAAAAACCCAATAGGTTGTTCGCCATTCTCGCGTGTTAAATTCCGCCCAGCCTTACAACTACATCTCCTATCCTTTCTTCCAGGAGAATCCACAGCATGTCCAAAGCTTCTGGGCTGTTTAAATGACTCCGTTTACTTTTTACCCAGATTTTAATTCTCCTTCTCCAAACTATAATCTTTCTTCTCCAAATGCCTGTGGCAACACCTGTCTGGGGGCCCAGAGGGACTCAAATCTATGCGGTCCCTGGGGTGTCTCTGTGCTGGACCAGATGCCATGGGCACCTCATGGCACAGGGAGCATGAGGTGTGTGTGGTGTTTAACACCCACCTGGCCAGGCTGTGGGGCACGAAAAGGCACAAGAAAAAGGTGTAATTTCCAGGACAAAACTCTCAGCCCCAGGCTCCAAAGGATGTGTGGGAACTTCACAGCCCTGCAGCCAAGAGGCCAAGGTGACAGGCTCTCACCTGGAGCTGCAGGCAGTCAGCTGGGGGGATAAAGACTCAGGAAAAGGAAAAGCCCAGAGCATCTCCTGGCGGCTCAGGGAGATCAGGGGAGCACAAAGAGGAGCAGAGCAGCATCCTCCACTCTCCCTGTGTGCAGGCAGCAGGGAGGCTGTTGTGATTCAGACCCCAGACTGGCCAGGCTCGGTGTGCCTTGGCTTGTCAGGAGAGGCTGGCAGCCCCAGGGCTGGGGACTGTCTTCTGCAAACAGAGACAGCAGCTTGGGGCACCAGAGCCCACATGTGGGGGGATTCTGCTTGGCCTTCTGTGGGATCCTTCTGCTTTGGAGCCAAATAGCCCCAGAAGGAACATCCCTCACCCCTCCTCACCCTCTCTGGTGTGTCCCCAAGGGCTTTTGCAAAGTACAGTGCCTGGCAAAATTTTCTGACAGCAATCCTGCAAGACAAACAGCAACAAACCTTTTCTGTGTCCCAGCCCCTGGAGAGGGACAGGAGAATGAAGAGGATCACAGAGCAGAGTGGTCTCTTCTTTGGAGGGGACACACAGCCTGCGTTCAGTTGTGCCCACTCCCTCGCCCTGACACCAGCCATTGACCTCCCAAGCGCTGCCTTCTGCAAAGTGGCTTTTCCCATGGTGTCCTCTGTCACCCCAGTGCTGTCCCCAGGGGACCTTTCTCACTCCTGAGCAATGCTGGTAACTCCCGGCCTTCAGGCTGCCAGCCAAAGGCTTGCCAGGCTGCCTGGGCACACGGGCAGGCAGGGGGGGTGGCTTAGCATGAAGCTTTCTCTCTCCCTGCCCTGTGCACTCCATTGCCAGGGAAGGTGAGAAACACAATGCAGAGCCAGCAAAGCCAATCTGGAAACAACTGCATCCATAAAAGCAGGCAGCCAGGTGCACCGGCTCCCCCCGGGCAGCCCTGCACGGGCACCAGGCTGTGGCATTAGAGGAGAGATCAAGCTGCTGGTAATCAGCTCAGGGCTCGGGCCATCGGGATCAGGACAGAGTCCGAGGGCACGGTGCCAGTTCCTTGTCCGCTTGTTTTGGTTCCTTCCCCATTGTTTCCTTCCCTCAGGCAGCGGGGACCGATCCCATCAGACAGCACCAGGAGCAGTGATGACCGACTGCCGGAGGGTACCATGCCAGGATGCCAATCCATCTCACTACAATCTGGAGATAATTCTTAATCTGGCGATGAGCTTCGGGGGTTTCCCAGCACTGACACACTCTACAATTGCAAGAGCATCTGAATTACAGCACCGATCCTTCCTCTGCACGAACACAGCCTCTGCCCCTGCAGCAGAAGGAGGTGGTTTATAGCCTAGATCCCATGTCACCGGCTTCCCCTAAATCCACCTCCTTTGTGTATCCTGGCTTCCCAGAGAGGTTCAGCTGCAGGCAGTTATTTTTATGGTCTATTTCTTGGTCCTTTGCTCATGCAATGAAAATGAGCAACTCGGAAGCCAGATGGGACAGGTATTCCCGGGTAGGAGCAACTGCTGTCTTTTAGGGGGGAAAAAACAGCCCAGAAAATCACATTAGCTTTTAATGTGGAGGGAGGCTTGGCAAGATGAAATCCAGACTGAGCAAGAAGGGAAGAGAGGTAAACCCAGAGGTCTATCTCCACCACTGCCCCACAGTAGCCAGCCTGGATGTCTGCCAGATGTGCAGGGAGCAGTGCAGGAGCGGGAACCACACGATGGGATGGACCAGGTGGTCCTCTAGCCTCTGACCACTCTCAGCACAGGGATGTCAGAACGGTTGTATCTAACAGACTTCCATAGATTTTTCTTTCTGCAGTGGAGAGTCCTGCAGGGAGTCCTTGAGTGACCTACACCACCCATTTCACATGTCTGCCTTCAGTCTCCATTTGCTGCCCCAAATTTCTGTTGGAGGTGGCAGGAACCGTCTCCCCTCCTCACCTTGTCCCTGACACTTGGGATAGTAGTTTAACCTTCTATCATCTCCCCTTGGTGTCTCTTCATCCATGTGGACATCACAGCCGTTTACTCCACAGGACATGATTGAGCCACTCCGAGTCTCATCCAGCTCTGGGGGACCCTTAGGAAATAGGAAGACTGGAGTGGAAGGGGCCAAGGGCAGGGACGCCGGCTGCAATGCACCTTGCCCTTCACGGGGCAGGGATGCAGGGATGCAGGCTACAAACCACCTCACCTTTCACAGGGCAGGGATGCAGAGATGCAGAGATGCAGGGATGCAGAAATGCAGGGATGTAGGGATGTAGGCTGCAACTACCTCGCCCTTCACGGGGCAGGGATGCAGCCCCTCGGGGCAGTGACCGGTGTCCCTGTTCCGGGAGGCAGTGGGGTTTGCCCGGAGCTTTGGGAACGGGCCGCCCCCCGTCCCCCGCCCCACGCCGCGATCCCAAGCGTGGAGCGGGGCGCCCTCTGCCGCGGGACAGCGGCACTGCGGGGAGCGGGGCGAACGCTGGGGGGGCGGCGCGGGGGGACGGGCGGCCGTCCCCAAACCTTTCGCCTCGCTCCCGGCAGCCCCGTTACGACGGTAGGGTGGGCAGGGAGAAGTATTCCTCCCCCTTCTCTCCACTTGGAAAGTCTGGATCCCACTTCTCATGCTCACCTCCAGCCCCTCGTTCCCAGCCGAGGATGCTATGGCAAGCCTCCCCCCATTATCGTCCTCCTCCATGTGGGGTGCAGCACCCTGCTGTCGAGCAGGAGCTTTCCCCCCTAGGGGAAGGAGGAGAAACATGTTTGTGTTCTCCGGCTTTTCCTCAAAGGCTCTTTTCAAGCAGCGGCTCCCAGTGAGAGGTGCTTTGCGGCGTGTCTGGGCTCGTGGTTTTGGCTGCCGAGGACTTTTCCAAGTGCTTTTTGTCTCATGTGGCTTCTTCCTTTGCACCCCACTGACTCCAGACTCTCCCTGCACTCCCTGTCTTGCTCGGGTCCCTCCTCAAGGGGAGTCATGCCTCCTTCCAAGCAATCCCAAACTGCTTTATGCACCCTGTGTTGGCAAACTGGCTCCAGGAAAGCTGGCAGCAGTGAGCTGAGACATCACAGCATCCAGCTGGCTCCTCTCCTCTGCTGCCAGAGGGTCCTGCATGTCTCTTGTGTGTCTCTGGTCCCTTCTTTGAACCTGAACGTGGCCATGGATTTGTACTCAGGCCCCAAGCTGCAAACTCAGGCTTGGAGAAACATCCCCTGAGGCTGCCTCCACTTCCCCAAGGGAATGTCTGGCAGAGCCCGACACCAGCCAGGGGCTGATTTATGCTGCCGTCTGAAATAAAGCGTTGCCCGTCCTGCTCTTCACGCTGGGTGAGCCGAGCTCGTTCAAAAACCAGTTTCAGGACGAAACTTCTGTGATCCCTTGGTGTGAACCAGGCCTAGGCAGACAGGTATGGGGGCATGCTGCAGCCCCGGGCAGGGCATGGGAGGGGTGTTCACAGCAGGGGCGCAGCAGGGATGGAGGCAGCTGTGGGGGCAGTTGCCCTCGTTCTGCAAGGGACAACAGCCAGGGGCCCCCCATGGCTGGCTCAGAAGAAAGTGAGTGAAGGAGCTTTTAGTAAATCCTGACCGCCTGGCCAGATCTGGGTGTCACTGCTCTGGGGGTGTAGCATCCCATGGCACCTGGTGGGAAGTGTCACAGGGCACAGGGCAGCACCCACCCTGTTCACACCACACACTGGGTGCTTGTGGCAGGGACCCATCTGGCCCCAAATCCCATACAGAAGCTGTGTGGCTGTCCCTTTGTGCTCACATCCCTGAAGTGATGCCCCCCCAAACAATGTCCTACCCTCTCCTGCACCCCCCAACCCAGCTCCAAAATGCCCTTTGGGGGAGGAGGGAGGCGGTGGTCTTTGTGTCTCTTTAAGACGTGGCGATGCTTTGCCAACGCCAGCTGCTCCCCAGCCACACACGCTCCCCTACAATGCCCTTTTCATGCACAGCGGCCGTCTGAGCAGTGAAATGCCCCTTCAGAGCCGCGCCGTGCCCGTGCCAGCTGTGCCTCTCGCAATGCGGGTGCTCTCTCAGCATGGCACAGCGTCCTTGCCAGCTCCGGCGTGAGCGATGCCAGCGAATGCCCCCGGATCACAGGAGTCTGCTCTCTCTCTGTGCAAACACGGCATCCGCAAAAGTCTCTGGGCATCGCAGCTGTCCCAGTCCTCCCAGTGTCCCCAGGGATGTGGGTGCTGATCTCTTTCCTCTGTGCTGAATGCCTGTTTCTACTCCAGGTCACCCGGCAGCGCTGCAGTCATAAATCCTGGCCACCTGCCCTCAGGGGCCGGCACAAACACTGCCTCGTTAGGTTTAGCTAATAAGGCAACAACAACAAGAGAAAAAAGAGCTAATCCCCCAGTGCTGGCGCTGGGCAGTGAGGTACCATATTGCACTGGGGAGAGGCAGCGAGGCAGCCGGGCCGGGCAGGCTGCAAGTGGGACAGCAGGGAGCCCGTGGCCATATGGAGCCAACCTCGGCTCTGCTGGGAATTATAGAAGTGATGTTTTCAGGGAGGAAGCTGGTGTCCCAAGTGAGGCAGGTTTATTTGCAGCCTTCAGAGAGGCAAGGCAGCACACCCCTGGGTGTGGGGAAGGGGAGGAAAATGGGTTCAGGAAGAGAAGCAGCATCATGGAGGATGCTCATGGGGTTGGAGGGGTGGGTGTGACCCCCCCCCTTTTGTGGGTCTGCTGCTGTGGGCAGAAGGGTTTGAAACACAGAGCCAGGCATCTTTAAGGACCTCCCCTCAAAATGTAGAGTCTGGCTGTCCTAATGCCTCTCACAACCCCATTTTGCCCTGTTAGCACCTCCCCCAGCCCAAACACCAGAGCACTTCCAGCCTGACACGCCCCAGCCCAGCATCTCTTCCCAGCCCCCGACCCTCCACAGTGTGGTGGCATCATGCCAAGTGCCACAGCAAGCGGATGTCCCATGGAACACGCAGCTGCCTCCCGTCCCAAGGGATGTCTGCAGTGGTGGGAAGCAGGTCCCATGGGTGACTCTGCTGTCACACCACTGTGCCTCACTGCCCTGACCACGATCCCCTGGACAGCTGGGCTGAAGCCCCTGTGAATGTTGCACCCCACTGGAAGGGGACCTGGTTCTCAGCCATCCAGAGACTGGCTCTCCAGGTGCATTGTTTGCTTGGAAATTTTGGGAGGAGGATGCCTTTCTTAGTATCCTCCCAAAGTCTTCCAGATGCAATCAGCCCTAGGGACTGCACCCACCTGGGCTGGGACTCCTACACTGAATCATGCCCGATGCGAAGCCATGCAGATGCCCTCATTGTGTGCCCCTGCCTTCCTCTCTGTCACCATTACTTTCTCTTGGAGAAGTCAGATGGAGCCCACATCCCTTGCTGCTGAGTGCTGTGCTCTTGTCTGGGCTAGAAAGAGCCCAGTGGAGCCACATGTATTTGTGACAAGGACTGGGGTGTCCCAGCAAGGAGAAGCCATTCTGCCCTTAGAGAGAGCAATTGTGGTCAGAAACATTCTCTGGTACAACGTGACGTGCTGGGACTCACTGGTCAGTCTTAGGTGCCACGAACATCAGTGGGTCTGGGCCTGAAAAGCCAAAAGAAAGCTGGTACGTCATGACTGCCTGTCAGGGTGTTTGATGAGCTGGAGCCCAGGGCTTGTCGGCTCTCGCAGGCGCATTTCCCACGGAGAAGTGCGTGCTCACCACTTTCTCCTGAGCTGCAGCCCAGGTTGGTTATGAATAATGTATCGGATGCCTCCGATCGATGTGTCTCACCCGGACGGCCTCTCCTCCTCTCCACCAGCCTTCCCCCAGAGCCTTTCTCATTCTGCACGGCTCGACCTGCTGCCACTTGTCACTTGTTTGCTAGTGGCAGTTCGGACTCACACCCATTGGATGAGCAGAGTCAGAGGTGCCAGCAACAATGGCCAAGCAGGGGACCAGCTCCACTGATCATTTCATATCATGGTTCCAGTGGAAAATTTGGCAAATCCAAGACCTTCCACTCCACCAGAGATTTTCCTATGAGGCAGAATGAGGCAGCAGCAATGGGTAACTCTCCCCTCCATAGCAGCAGGGATGGGAGACTCATATCCAGTGGCCCCAGCTGGAGGGAAACATGGACCTGGGGATGCACAACCAGGAGACAGAGAAAGCAGGATCTGTCCCTGGGGTGCTGCTTTGCTTTGTAGATGAGAGAGCAGCCTCTTGCCAGTGCCAGGCCGTTTGCTACGGGGACAAATGGGTGATTTGTATTGCATTCACTCCTTGGATGCCGTGTCACTCGGCAGAGCTCCCCAGTTGAGAGGGAAGGCACAACCCTTCTGAAAATCCCTCTGAGAGAATGCTGCTGAAGACTAATGGGATTTGAAGTTAAGGGAACTGAGGCAGGAGCAGGAGTAAGGGCTGAGACAACCTTGAGGGAAGGGGAATCAGCAGAGGCAGATGCAGATAAGGAATGGCCGCTCCTGGGGGTATGTCTGAGCATACACACAGCCACTTGCCTGGGGTTTGCAAATCCAGAGTGATTTATCCTGCCTCCAGGACTTTGGCCAAATAACATCTTGGCAGGAATTTCTTGGTCAGACACAGAGGCAGCTCTAGCCTTAACGAGGCCAACACTGAACATTTCAGAGGGGCCAGGACCAAGAAAGTCTCTGACCATTTAGACTTCCAGTGGGGTGCAGGTAGTAGGATTCCACTCATCCTTGTTAATGCGCAAGCATCCTTTTCCTCCTCTGCAGCAGCCCATTTGTGGGGCTCCCACAGCACCTTTGGGTGCCCATGAGGAGAGCAACTGGATGCTCCCAAGTCTTCAACTGCTGCACTTCAGCTGGTTTCCATTGCATTTTCAGATGATAGAGCAGTCATCTCTGTCTATCGCCCACACAGTCACCACCTTCACCAGCTGAGTCACAGCCTCCAGATTCACCTGGATGCAGTCAGATCCCCCATCCCCTCCTGTCTTCTTCAGGAGCTCAGCATCTGGCTCAGCATCTCAAGTTCTCTGTTCCCAAAATATTTTGGGATCACACCATTACCAGCAGGGCCAAGACTTGATCTCTTGGCGACGCTGGAGATTAGCTCTAAGGCCTTGAATTGGCAACAGAAAGAGAGGCAGAGGCTGCTTGGAACTGTTTCCAACTGGGCCAGGCACACAGTTGGCGGAGGAGGAAATCCCTCCCCAGGGATGCCACTGTGGCCATGGGGAAGGCGATTGCTGACAATCACAAAACAGTTATGAATGAACAAACCTCACAACCTCCAAGGAAGGGAGCCCAGCGGTCTCAGGACATCAGAGCCACATAAGCTGGCCATGCCAGCGGGCAGGGACCGCAGAGCCAAGCTTGGGCAGGAGCACTGGCCTGTCACTCCTGAATGCTTCCTGGGGTATCAGTGTTGCATGTGGACATTTCTCCATCCAGATGACGCTGTCTGATGACAATTCCATAACCCCACCTATTCAGAGCAAACCCCATGTTCTCACCCCTTCCTGTGGCCTCACCTGCCTCATCCCACCAGTGCCTACTCTTCCCAGCTGATGCTGCTTTGCTCCATCTTTCCAAGAGCCTTGGCTTCCTCCCTCTCCTTCTCCTATCTCAGGGGAAAGTAGTTCCCGAGGTGCTCAGAGCAGCGAGGCCAGAAAACCAGGGCACTTCTCCAGCTCACCTAATTGTCGGTTACTGTTCCTTTCCCTCGGTGCCTAATTAAGTAGAGCAGGAGGAAAGCCCAGGAGAAGCTTCTGAAGGCACAGGAACACGTGTGCGCGTTATGGAGAGGCTGGTGAGGGGCCTCACCCAGACGGGCTGCTTCAAAAATAACAGGAGAAGAGTGATGCTGTGGGACAAACAGGAGCAGTGACCAGACCTCGTGTCCAGACCTGCAGGCACACCTGGAACACAACACACACTTCACACACACTTCACACAGCAAGACAGCTGTCAGGTTAAGGGCAGAGAAAGGAGCTCATCCTGGAGGGGAGGCACTAGGGATGAGCATGACCAGGGATGGTGGCTGGGCTATCTCCTGGGCTCCAGCTCCTGGATGGAATGTTGCCTTGCTTATCTCCCAACCCAGACTTCAAGCCAACCCCTTTCTATTGAATTTTCACCATGGCTGCTTGAGCCCAGTCCCAGGAGTGTATGAGACATGAAAGATCATCTCCAAACTGATTTCCTGGCTGCCTCAGCCTTGTAATCCCTCAGAACGCTGGGTGGAGTTGGACACTGGTCCAGGGTCTTACTGAAAAGCCCTGAGCAGATCTGACTCCTTCCCCCTATTGCTTTGGGAGGATTTCAAAACAGCTATTTCAGCTTTTGAATCCTCGATTCAAATTTGCTGCAAGCCAGGGCTGCCCCAACCAGCACCCAGCTGTGGCGTGTTGAGGGGGAGGAATCCCGCTCCATGAGTGCAATATCTGTGAAGCTGAGATCCTTGGGAAGATGCTGCTGCAGGCAGAGGAAAAGCCAAGCTGGTATTACAGAGAAGCCTGTCCTAAACACGATGCCTGTCCCAGCTCCTCACTGGGTCACTGTATTCTCATCATCCAGCCAGCTCCAGTTTAGTTCCCTCTCATGGCTGAGGATAAGCAGCCAGACTGCTGGATTCACCCACGGTGTCCTGATGGAGGTGGTGCACGTGCGTGTGTGTCGCTCTGTGCAGGCAAAGCCGCACTCGACACATGCCCAAGCCCACAAGGGCAGCGAACAGGACCCCAAGTGCCAGCAACATGTGGTGCTGCAATGCTGGAGCTCTGCCTGCCTCATGCTTTGCTGTAGCCTTTGACTCTCCTCCTGTAGCCTGCCAGTGTCATCTCATGCATTTCTCTCGATGACAAATAGTCCCTCGATGTCACCAAGGGTTGCGATGCTGTTACACTTCTTGCTGAAAGAAGCAATAAGGTCTGGGGTGGGGTCAGGCCTTCCTGGCTCCACATCTCCCTCCCTCAGCCAGCCTGGCCCCGCAGGGCTGCTCTGATGGGCGGCAAAGCAAACTCGCCAGGACCCCGTTTAATAAAAGAGGGGGCTTCACAGGAAAGCTGGAACAAATGCTAGCGGGAGTGTTTGCTTTGCCAGGATGCTCCAGCCAGCTCCAGCCAAAAAGTTTGAGCAGCCAAAATTTCCCTGCTCAGTATTTGTGTTTGTTTTATCCCCGTTGCCTGGGCTGTTGTGAGAGATTTATCTTTAGGAGAAAAAAGGCAGCTGGATTTGGTGGCATATGTCTCCTCTGGGATCCAGCCCATTTTGGGCCAGGCATGGATAAGGGTGAACTTAATGTGTATGGCCTGAGCTGAGCAGTGACTTCCGTTGGCCTCGGGAAGGTTTAAGCAGCGAGGTGAGCCCTGGGAGTGGACGGGGCATCCCAAAGCAACACAGCACTCTTTTCCCTGCCTGCATCCCTATCCAAGAAGAGCCCAGGGCTCTTTGAACCCCCAGTACCCACCATGCTTTGTCCCACTTGTGCCAGTGCTGGCAGCCTGGAGACCTGCCATAGCCATGAGGTTTTCAGCTGCACTTCTGAGCAGGTCTGGTTCCACACATGGGCACTGCGGCAGGGCTGTGTGGGTTTATATACATGGTGATCTCGTTAAAGTCTGGGTTTTAACGAGTCTTGAGGGCGATGCTGTGTCATCATTAGCACTGTCTGTCGGGGAGCTCTGAGCACTGCTAACCCAGACAGTTCAGCTCTGGGGTTAATTCTAAAGCCAGCCTGATCACAGTCCATCTATGGTTTTACTTACCTGCAAAGTAACAGCAAAAACCCAGAGCCAGGTCAGGTTCCCTATAAGAAAGGAAAAAAGAAAATCAAAGGAACAGAGCCTGGATATAGTCTGTGTATGATGTAGCCTTGTTTTTTTTCTGTATTCTTGCTGATCTTCAAGGTGGACTCTCCAACTTGAAGGGTCTACCCCTCTGTCAGCAGCCTCAAGAGCCAGCATGCCCTTAGTGTGGGTCTCTTGCAGTGTGGGGGTGAGCCCTCTGGGAGCCAGTACAGCTGGAGGGAAAGAGCAGTGCTGAGGGCTCCTGGATCACTGCTTTGAATTAAAACCTTTTTTTTTTTTTTGGTATGTGAGTAGGCTTGACATAGGTTGTTGGTGCAGCTGGGCTTCTGTGCCTCAGTTTCCCCCCTCCCTGGGGCTACCAACTGCTCAGGCAGAGCTACCCACAAGATCAACAGAAGATGTGCAGAGAGGGGAAGAGGCCACAGCATCCACCTCCATCTCCGTTGGCATTGCCAGGGGAAATTCTTCATGAGGGCATGAGACAGCAGCCACATAGCACGGTATTGAGAGAGGAGGCACTGAGTTAATTTGGCTGCCCAATTAACAGCAAGGGAAGTCATTACTGTGCAGTTCATGGCTCTCTGTCCCAACACGTTATTGCCCAGGGCCCAGGGAGGTGAGCAGAGCTCAGCAGTGGGGCACAGAGGGTGGGCTGGGGGCCCTGGTGAGGCATTTGATTCCTGCTCCATGAACAAAGCCCGGTGCAAACAGAAATTCAAAGCAAACGAGGGGCTTGGGATTGGTCTTCCTGGTGGCACCCACCCTCCTGCCTGTGCTGGGACCCCTCACTTCCTGACTGAGCCTCCCCTTTCCTGTGGCCATCCTCTGAGCAGGGCCACGGAGTTGCCCTGCCCTACATGCACCTGTATATATGTGAACATACACACACACGTGTGTGTGTGCACACAATTCCCCACTTGCACGTGGACCCCATAGCTTTGCTTCTGACAGAAGGTGCACCCAGCACCAAGGGGTGATGCCTCACACACAAACCCCAGAAATTATTAAAAGAAAACAAATCAGAAACACTTCAGACTCAAGCCTGGGACAACTCTTAAAGTGCCAAGGCTGAAGCATGATGAGGCTGGAAACTTTTCCCATCAGGGTGGGATTTAGAGAGTTTTCCCTCTCTGTAGCTGGGTCGATCACATGCCCAGAGCCTGTGAAGCCAAGACAACCCTTGGCCAAACATGCAACCACACTACTATGAGCATCCCTGACTGTACCAGGGCTGTCCTGCCACCCTAAATGCTAAATGTGCTCCATCAGGGTCACCGAGTCCCAAAACATCCCCCTCCTGCCCAGTGTCCTTTGTAGCGACTCTGGTGGGGCCAGAGGCACCTTCCAACGGCTGGAACGGGGTGAAGAGGGTTGTTCTCTCGCCCATCGCCCCGTGGGGTGCACCCAGCAGCAGCTCAGATCCGCTGTGCCGGTGCTGCTGTCGGCAAGGGCAGGTTCCCCGCCCGCCCCCGGGGTCTGGCAGCTCGCGGGGCTCCTGCCTGCCTGCAGCCCCGAGGGGACGGGGATGGGGGCCAGCATCCCGGACAAAAGAGATGGATTACTCGGTACAAGCATACCCCCTGCCGACGAGCTGGAAAAACACAGCTCCCCGGACACCTTCCCCCCCTCCAAAAAAACCCACCCAGTTACAACCACGGGATAGAACTAGGGGGGCCGGGACATCCCCGAGGCGAAGGCCGGAGGCTGGAGAGGGGCCGGGCTCCCGCAAGGAGTTGGAGACGGGAGTCGCTCGCAACACGAATGAACACCCGCCCACCCCCATCTCGCCAGGCCCGGCAATAGCGAGTTTTTTCCACAGAAGGTTTGCAGTTTCCAGCCTTTCCCGCCCGGCCCCTCCGTGCAGCACCGGGGGCCCCCAAGAGCCCCCCCCCAGCCCCGCAGGCGGGAGGTCTCGGCGGTGTCGTGCCCGGGGCATCCCCGGGGCTGGTTTTTCCGGTATTGGGGGCTGGTTTGCACTTCTCCCTCCGGTGTTTGCTTTTTTTGTTTGCTTTCTTTTTTTCTTTTTTTTTTTTCTTTTTTTTTTTTTAATTCTTCTGCCCCCCGGCTTGGCCCCCTCCGCAGCGCTGCCCGCCCCGCCAATCCGGGCCCTGCGGGGCAGGGGGACCCTGGCTGCGGCTTTAAAAGCGGAGCCCTTTGTGCGCCGGGCTCCGGACCGGGATGTGCTGTGCCGTGCCGGGATGTGCCGTGCCGGGATGTGCTGTGCCGTGTCGGGATGTGCCGTGCCGCCGGCAGCCGCCACCGCCGCCGGGAAGAGCCTTGGACCACGCTGCACCAGCAGCCCCGGGACCCGAGCATCTCCCTCGGCAGGTATTTCATCCTCCTCCTCTGCACCCCAATAAACGTGTGGCAGGCCGGCTTGCCCCGCTCGCCGTTTTACCGGTTCTGGGGTGGTTGCCTTTTATTATTTATTTACTTTTTTTCCCCCTGTGACCGCCCTTCTTCCCTCCCTCGCACCCGCTGGTTTGGGATGGTGCGGCTGGGGGTGTCGTGCTGGTGGCACTGAGGCAGAGCAGGCTGGGGGGCTGCTGGTGGAGCCGGGGTGCTGCCCGCTGGTGGAGATGTCGGGGCTCGTTGGGGACAGCTCGGTGTCACCGGCGGCTTGAGGGGGTGGGGTGAGCACAGAGCGGCTCCCTGGAGTATGTCTGTTATTGTAGGGTCTCTCGAGGGGGTGGGATCAGCGCTGTGGGTTGCTGCTGCCCCGGAGTGGGGTATGCCCCGGTATGGGCACCTCCAGGCTGTCCCAGTGCTCATGGGCAAACCTCTCCCAAAGCCTTTGACGTTTGGCCCTGAACAGACCTACAGCCCAGGTAGCAGCTTTAGGGGGACTCTAACCTGGCCTGGGGTGTCCCTGCAGCTATCTTGTCACCAGATAGTACTATGAGCTCTGGGAGCAGCTGCAGCCCTGCTCTGTGCCCAGCCAGCCCTGCTGCAGTGGGACCTGCCTACATCCCTTCAGCCCCCAGCTCAGCCCTGCCCTGCCTTGGCATTTTGGCCACAGCCCTGCTGCAATCCCAGAGCTGTGCCATGTCCTTGGAAGCAGAAAAGCTCCCTCCTGGGCTGAGCAGTGATGGTTGGAGCCAGCCAACAGCACCACGGATGCTGGATCTGGGCTGTCACTTTTCCTCCTTGTCCCTGATTCCCTGACCCCTGCTCTGGGCTTGGAGGGGGCATGCTAGTGGCTCCATCTGGAGCTGGGAGGCAGGAGAGAGGTCAGGTGTGCAGTGGTTAGCCATCCCACCTGGGTGTGCTCTTTGCTCCTGGTGGGTTCCCAGGAGTGCTGGGGAAGTGTCAGGCTTGACTGGGAAGCACAAGAGGCCTCAACCTTTGCACTGTGGGAAGTCACCCAGCAAACCGTTGGTGAACTTGGATGCCAGAGCGGCGCTTCTGTGCCAAAGCCACTGGCCTCGTGTGAGCAGAGGATGGAGGAGACATCAGCCACAGCCACCCCACGGAGCCACCTTTCCTCACCCCTGTTGACAGAGGGATGCAGCTGCCCTGATTGCTGGCTGGAGCGTGGCTGAGCACCCACGCAGCGCAAGGCACCCCAGCTGGGCTTGCAGCCCCCCGCGGCACTGGGGATGGGGACGAGCCCTGGCAGGGGACCAAGGGCAGGCGCTCGCCAGCCCTCACGTGCAGGGAGCCGTTGGTGCGGCTGTTTGCATGAGCAAGAGTGAGAGCTGGGGCTGACCGCAGGAACCCACGGCTGCCGCGGGGGGCCCGGCTGCTACAGGGGTCCCAGTGGCCCCAGGGAGCAGCTCAGGGGCTGTTATGCAAATTTAGAGGAGCCAGGAAACCAGTCGGAGGGCAAAGGAGTCTGAATTTCTCTTCTCTCCTCTGAGTCACCAGGGCTGACTTCCCTGGCTCTGAGATGCTGTGGATGCTCAACACATCCCCTGTTGAGAGCCTTGGCTGGGGTCCTTCCAGCATGGCACCGCTCTGGCACCTGGGCACAGGCTGGTCCTTGTCCCTGCAGCTGGGCAGGGCTGGGGAATGTGTGTCCCCCTGCTCCCAGGCTTGCCCCCCCGGTATGGCACAGCCTCATGGTCTCCACACTGGCTCTGCAGCCTCTGCCACCACACCCAGGACCTACAGCTGTTCTGGGAAGGGGCTGGGAGTGATGTGGAATGGTGACTGGCTGGGTGGCTGGTGGTGGGACAGAATGGGTGCAGTTTTGGGAAAGGACCAATTCTGGCTGTTCTCAGCTCAGTCTCTGTTCCTGGTGTCCTTCCACACACGGCTTTATAACTGCCTCAAGGGACAGTGGAACTGCTGTAGGGCCCTGATGGAGGGGACTCCATTGTAGCTGGAAAAGGGGCACTGTGGCTGCAAGCATGAAACATCCACGGATTTGGCCCTGGTATGGTTTCTTGAAAATCACCCTGGTTTCTTCATTTTGGCACATCCCTGGGGTACTGGGGGTTAGCAGTGGGTTTGGGGACATTGCCATCCCCCAGGAGGGCAGGGTCTGGTTCCCTCTGCTCTGTCCCAGGACCGTCCTCTTGCACAGTGTCCTTTGTCACAGCCCCCTTGGGCAGCTGCAGAGGATGATGTCCTTACCTGCCCAGGCTTGCCAGAGAAACCTGAGAGCCCCACACATCCCCAGGTACCATCACAGCAGCACTGACATGCTCTGCCCTGCTGTTTGCACCCTGGTGACCCAAGTGATGGGCAGAGGCGGTGTCTGTCTCCCGGGAATCAGATACTGGGGACCCTGTGATTTCACATGGTAGTGGTCAGGCTGGAGGCACCTGCCTCCTGTCAGATACAAAAGGCATTGCTTTGCCTGCCACAAAGGAGGAATGTGCATGTGTGAGCAAGAGAGGCCAGCACCTGTGCCAGAGCATACCCAGGCTTCTGCCACTTCTTCGCCCCACAGGAGGGACACGGTGGCCCAGCCCTGAGTGATGGCCACCACCAAGCACAGCACCCTGGTGTGGCCAGCTCGGCAGCATCCCTCCTTCCTGCAGACCAAGCTACAGGTGAGTATGTGGGATGTCACCTGCCTAACACAGAGGAGCAGGGCCCAGACCTTAGAGCAGCCTCTGGTATGCTGGAAGGGGACAAGTCCAGCTGGAGCCTGGCCTGGCATGAGGAAGAAAATTAGTCACAGCAGCTGAAGGGCTCCATTGCCACATCTCTGCCCCAGTACCTGCTGGAAGCACCCTGACAGGCAGATTCCCTTTGGCACAAGCAAAGCACCAGGGGGTAAATGCCCTTGTGCCAGGAAGATGGACATCCCAGCAGGATGGGGTGTTCACAGCCCCCAAGCTCTTCTCTGCAGGAGAAATACCCCATAATGATCCTGAAAGCACCTTTGGGTGACAGACCAGTTGCTGCATGGCCCTGTGACAGTGCCACAGACTGGCAAAACATGTTGCTCCAGTGGGACACGGTGGCTGGTTTTGCTGCCCCGACGTGGGGTGCACAGGATGAGTCCTTGTGCTGCCCTCTGGGCTCTGGCTCCTGCTGCCACCATTTGTCCCTGTGCCCTTCTTCCCAGTCCCCTTCCTGTGCTGCAGGGAGGCAGAGCACAGCTAGAAATACACCCACTGCGTCCCCCTTCCTGCCTGTTTGCTTCCTCCCCTCCTGGCCTTGCCTTTCAGCGTGGCTTCCTAGGAAAACAAAGGTCACACCGCCACACTTTGCCTACACACACACACACACACACACACACACGTGTGCACAGCTGGTGCCCTTCTAATAAACTTTGGCCACATTTCCATCCCTGTGGACGGGGGGCAGCAATCTGCAAACATGCTGAGGTCAACAGGGCTGGCAAAAATGAGCAGCTAGGGAGGGAGAGAGAGGCTTTCCTTTCCTCCAGCATGGAGGCGGGCTGCTCCACAGCTCAACCCCTTATTAGACAGTGGAAAAGCCACATATGGCACACCCAACACACCCCACCTGCAGGAAGGGCTTTGATCTGGGTTCACACCTGAGCAATCGTGCTGTGGGAGCTCCCTGGGGACCGATGGCATGACTGCCAGCCCGCTCGCCTGGGCTGAGCTCTGACGGATTCATTCCACAGTTGTGGGGCTCTGAACCTTGTGCTGATGTCACAGCCTGGACCCCTGAACCCCTGTCAGCCCCAGCCTGCACTCCACATACCCCAAAGATTCTGCTGGAGGAAGCCAAGCTCCACCAACCCAGAGGCAGCGAGCTGCCACCAAATGCACTCATCCCATAGCTCCCCTGCTCTGTCTTCCCTCCAAAAAAGCCACAACTGCCCAAAACCCCCTGAAAAATCCATGGGTTGGTATATTCAGGTTGAGAGCACAGGGGTTGCAGTGACTTATCTGACATAGTTTTCCAGAAACTCCTCCTCTGGACTTGGTGTTATTGGTGTGTTTCTGTTTTCTCTCAGCAGTGGGGTGCCAGTGGGGATGGGGACTCCAGCCCATATCGCACTCAGCAGAGCTTGGGGCAGCACTGGGGACAACAAGTAGGTAGCTCACAGTGCCCTGTGTGACACTCTTCCTTCACTTCATTCAGTCTAAAAAGTAGTTTAATAATTAAAATACACTTCAGGAAGAACTTCAGGTTGAGCAGGCAAGGACAAAACCCTCCCAGGCTCCATGGCAATGGTCAGTCGAGGGGCTCAAAGCACCCTCACTGCTCAGTGAAGGTGTGACTCCTGGGGATGGCTCAGGACAGGTGCCCCTTGCTATCCTCAAGCTGCAGCGGCTGCTCTGGGGAGACACTCAACGGGGGCCAAGCTCCCCTTCCTGGGATGTGACTCCTCTGGGGCTGTGCCCCTCACTCCTGGGTGAGCAAGAACTGCTGGGCACAGGGAGATGGGGCAGCCGTGTGCTGAGCCCCAGCCCCCCCAAACACACCACTCCATGGTGCAGGCAGCTGCCACACTGCCCCATGGCACAGCTGCCATGAGTGCTGCCTGCAGCAGCCACCCGGCACGAGCCAGCCTTCCCTCCGCCCTTCCCTACTGCCACTCTGGCTCCAAATGGGGTTTTATTGCATCCTGTTTTGCAACGGCAGTGGGCGTGGGCCCATGGCGGGGCTCTGGCAGGTCATGGCCCCCCAGCCCCAGCAGGGCAGGCTGAGCTGGGGTGGGGGGTGGCTGCAGCTCTGCCCACTCCCAGTTTTGGCTGCTGACCGTTAATGCTGCTTTTTTTTTTATGCTCAGTATCATCAGGACGTGGTTTATTCCCAGGAAGGAAGCCAGGCAAAAGCACGCTATTAAAATGTTCCGATGGCCTTTGCAGCGGGAAGCCCTCAGGCTTTGCCAAGCAGATGCCTGAAATTGGGGTAGGGGGAAGCAAGGAAGTGGCCTTTGAGCACCATGAGGCCTTCCCAGTACCCCCCATTGCCTCCCTCCCCACTCACCTCACCCTGGGGGGGTGGTCCCCTGGGGAGCTTGGTGCCCTCCTCCCCCTGTTGTGTGGAGGCAGGAGGGGGCAGATTGAGTTATCTCCTGTGCCGGGGGAGCTGAAGGCGGGCGCTGCGCTGGCGCCCAGCCCAGCGGCAATTACTCCAGCGGCATCGTGCGCAGCGATGATGCCACGCTGCAGGAATGGCAGGGGTGGCTCGCCTCTACTCCTGGGGCTCGTGCAAACCGCCAGACTGGAATGGGGCTCATCCAGCCGTGCCCTGCGTCCGGTCCTCCCAGACCTCGTGGGGGGTCCCAAATCTTCCTGGCTGTGCCCTCCAGCCTGGTGCTGCTCCGGATGTTTCCCCTCCTGGCTGCAAACATGGAACTTCTGCCTTGCAGTGAGCAAGTACGTGGGGCACACCCCGTGGGGACATTCCTGTGACCTGGTGTTCCAGTCTCCTGCATGCTTTAGGCTCATGAGCAGGACTCGGGCTCTCATTTTGACCTCACACAGCACACTCCTGGTCTTCATGGTCACTTGAAAATGGATGTGAAGGCAAAAAGAAAATGAGTCCCTTGAGCTGGTGCTTTCTCCCAGGGGTTTGAAGACAGCTAAGGTGGTGGGACCTGGTGTGGCACTTTCTGGCCTCTCCTCAACCAGAATTCACTTCTCTTTCCCACTTATAATATTTGTTTCTCTCTGAAAAATACCCCTGCTGCCATTGTCACCCTGTGACAGCCAGGAAGCACAACACGGTTCCTTCCCCACTGCAAGAACTGCTTCTTCCTACTGCCCTCACTCTGTCCTGCCTCACCACTGATGCCCTGGGCTCCTAGTTGCCCTGTTGGATACTGGGATTGTGGGTCTTGGTGAGGTTCCTGCCCTCACAGCCCAGGCTGCTGGCTCAGGCTCCCAAAGCTGTGGTGCTCACACATCTTCCTCCATGCACAGTCACCTGCTCCCTGTTTCTCCAGTCTTGGCTCTGGATCAGGGTTTGCTGCTCCTCTGCTTCACAGAAAGGACCTCAGGCCCCAGCACTTGTCTAGCACTCAGGGCTAACTCCCCAAATAATATTTGTTTCCTTGCAGACCCCCATTAGCTCTGCTGCCCGTGCCTGCCGATCATCCCATGGGATCTCTGCATGGGAACAGCCACCCAACACCCATCCTGCTCCGACTGCGGCACGCAGGGAGCTCCCACTGCCCTCGTGTGACCTTGTTTGGGGCCTGATGGGTATTAATCCGAGCTCAACAGGCAACTGGGTGAACATGCCAGCTGGTACTTGAGGGGTAGAGGGAAATGAGAGTCGGGAAGAGGGAGCCGCTCCTGGACACATTCAAACCTGGGATGCAGGGAGAGCTGAGCCCTGCATTGCAGCAGGCGGATGCACGGGAGAGCAGCTGGCGGGGGGCAAGGTGACCCTGGTCCCCAGGGCCACTACTTGTCCATGTGCTGGGGGATGTGGCTCTTCTCTCCTCTGCTCCCAGCTGTTTCTGCAGGAGGCTGGCAGGCAGCATCCACCCAGAAACATCCCGCCAGCACAGGGCACGGGCAGACCAGCGGGTTCATTGCGATGCTGAGCTCCTTCCCAGGGAGGGGATGGAGAAGGGAACTGAATATTTAATGCCGGCAAAGTGCCTTGATGCTGGTGGCTGGAAGGCGCCAGGGAGGGGACGGGAGCCGTGATCGGAGTACTGCTCACCACAGGCAGCTCATGCAGGGCAGGGTGGCACCAGTGCACCCTCTGTGTCCTCTGCCTGGGCTCATGAAGGCATGGGTCACCAGCCCTGCTTGGTACCCAGCAAGAGCACTATGGGGTAGAGGAGTGGGGGCACAGCAGGGGCTGGGGGTTCATGTATGCAAAAATGCAGGCTGTGGGGTGAAGGATGGCACCAAGCACTGGCTCCACCCCATTTGCAGGTGAGCTGTGCCCTGCACCTCTGCTTGGATCCGTTGCTCCTTGGAGGTACATGGAATGGGGGGCAATACAAGCCCTATGTGGGGGGAGATGTTTTGGCTGCATCCAGCTTGACAAATGAGTGGTGCCCAAAGCCAGGGAATGTTGGGAACAACTGGTGTTTAGTGGGAGGCAGAAGAAACATGGCTGTCATTGCCAGGACAAGACAAACCTGGAAGCACGGACAGGATAAAAAACGAGTGGAATATGAGGGAAGGAGCCGGAAACAGTGTCTGTAGCAGGGCTTCAGGAGGCAGGACGAGGCTCTTGGAGGGAGGGTGCCCAGGCTGTGGTGGGGAGGGTTGGGCAGGGACAGGGAACAGCATCCCACCCGCCTCCTACATTCCCAACTGAGACCACTGCACCGACACTGGCTGCCCCCCTAAAACAGTGCCCCCCGCTGGTTGCCCCCAGGCACAGGGATAGGGCTGCTGTCCTAGGGAGGCTGTGGGGGACAGCCCTTGCAGTGCTCCAAACCATGCCTGGGGTGTCCTTGTATCAGCTGCTTCCTCTTGAGGGTGTGCACACACACACACAGACAGAGCTCTGCACACTCCTCTCTGCGCCCTCACACCAATTCCCTGCTCACACACTGGGAAAGAAATGGGGGCCACAGCCTGGATACACAGTGTGGGGACCAGATGTGTGTGCCCCCACTCGCACACTCACCCCCCCCCCCCCCCAAAGCCACACACAGACTCCACGTACACCTCCTCCCGATGCTCACAAGCACACGTGCACACACACACTCCTGCTGTCACTCTGTCACAGCCTGGCACACACATGTACACATGGCCATATGAGCACACGTGGTGCCATGTGTGCAAAGACACACATGCACTGCCACACACGAGCACACGGCTATGCGTGCCAGCTGTCATGTCACCGGGCACACGCACATCCGTCACAAGTGCACACCCTCTCTCCCCCGAGCGCCATCACGCGTGCACAGGCTGTCACAAGAGAGTCATGCACACACATGGTCACACATGCACACACCTGTGCACACCCGGCACCTCTCCGCGCTTCCCTTGCACACATCCCTGGGCAGGATGGGACCCGGGGGGGCGGGAGGTTCGGCGGCAGCACAACCCCGGTGCTGCTTCCACTAGGCTGAGACCGGACCAAACTGATCACATGTGGACTCGAGCCAAGCCTGAAATAACGCGCTCCTCACACACAGCCCCGTGGGGCGGGGGGTGCCCGTGGAGCGGGGGGCCGGGGACACGCGTGCCCCGTCCGCGGGGCAGGGGCGGATGGGCACCCTTTGTTCCTCCCGCCGTCGGTCCTCCATGATGTGGAGAGGGCGAGGGCGAGGCCGGCGCTGCGAAATGGCGGCCGGGGGGGCGGGATCGGGGGAGGAGGAGAAGGAGGAATGGGAAGGCCGAGCGCCCTCCGCGCGCACGGCGCCGCGCACACAAAAGGCTGCAGGGAAAACACGGAGGGCAGTGGCGGGTGCGGAGCGGCCTCGCCGAGCATCCCCTGCCCGCCCCTTTACCACAAGGCTCTGTGTGTGACCCGCCGCCCGCACACGCGTGGGGGGTCCCCGTGCCCCGCACCGCATCCCCGTGCCCGCGGGGCCGTCCCGCCTTTTGGGGGGGTATCGGGGGTGCGCCCGGTGCCGGCGCGTCGAGGCAGCACAGCTCCGTTCGGCTGGGCTCGGCTCGGCTCAGCTCAGCACAGCACAGTTCAGCCGTCGAGCGGGGGCCGTCGGCCACCTAGACTCCCGCTCCTGCGTGTCGCGGGCTCTCCCGGGACGCAGCCGCGCTCCGGCGGGCAGGAACAGGCGGTGAGTCCGGGCACAGGGGCGGCTTTGTGCCGGGCTCTTTGTCTGAAAGGGGGATATGGCCAAAATGAGCCACTCCACGGCTGGCACCCCGTGGGCAAGGAGCCCCCTCCCAGCCCCGGTCAAGAGTACGCGGGACGCTGCCGCGCCTGGTGTCTTTGCCTTTTGGGATGGGGCCGTTCCTAGGCAGAGGCAGGCGGTGGGGAGTGGACCCGCCTGGGTCTCCCAGCAGGTCTGGGCTCCTCGGCAGGTCGAGCCGGTTTGGAGGAGCTGCGGGACAAGGGAGGCTGGTGGGCGGCCACGAGCCTCCCGCCCGGCCCGATGGCGGCTCCCTGGGGCACGCAGCACCCACAGCAGGCAGCTGGTGGGGCGACTGGGAGCGACCCACGCACATGGGGCAGACAGGCAGGGGGTGCGGGGACAGAAGCCCATAGAGCTGGGAGGGGGATGGACCAGAAACTGCGGCTCCCACCCCCTAGCCCCCCTTAGTAGGCTCCTTCATCTCTGCTGCGCTCTCGCGTGGCAAGTTTGTTCAGGTCTCAGCCTCGTGGAAGTGAGATGGGGGCGGGCTGCAGCCCCTACCCACGCCTGCGGGTCTGAGTCGAGCATTGCTACTCTGGGCAGGTTTGGAGTCACTGCAGGCTGGGGTCCGCTGACACCCGAAAAATGCTACATGTGGCTAAGCCACTGCCAGGGCTGGACACAATACAGGAGGGGGGGAGCTACCCACCCACCCAAACCACGTACAGACACGCAGCTTCCCTAAGCTCTGCCTGCTTCCCTGCCACAAAGGCACCCCCTGCAGCAAAGCCCTCTCCTCCAGTGACGCTAAGGTGCTGAACCACCACCCTGATCATCTCTGAGAAAGAGTTGGCATAGGCAGGTGTCACCGTGACTGTCACTCTTTCCTGGCTGTGGTGGGGGACTCTGCCTGGCTGGAGAGTCCAAGCACACATGGGCAATGTTATCACCCTACAGAGGGTAGCGTCCCCCCCGCGAACCTCCCCATGTCCCTGTGCAGGGTGCAGGTTTGTGTCCCCAAGAGGTGACGTGGAGGCAGGGCACCATCTGGTGGTGCCTGGGCACAGCACACGCCAGCCCACACGCATTCTGCCCACCCACATGCTCCCTCGCCCGCTCACAGCGAGACCCCCCCGCGCTTGTGCGCACACGTGTGTGCACCCCAGTGCCCATAACTCGCGTGTGCGTGCACACACCCGCACTGAACACACACACACACACGTGACCCCAAGTGCAGACACACACCTCCGTGTTTGCACGTGCGCTCGCCCGTGTGCGGGTGTGCAGAGCTGCAGGTGGGTGCACAGGAGCCCAAGGCGGCACACACGGGCACGGGGAGAGCGCCAGGCTCGGCGGGACAGCTGGACCCACGTGTGTGGCATGTGTGTGAGCACGCACACACACGTGGGCGATGGTGCGTGCATGCAGGTGAGTGATGCTGCACTCTCCCATTTTCAGTCAGACAAGTGGCACTGAAAGGGTGAGCACACACGTCTGCCGAATTCCCTGCCTGCTGAATTCCCTGCCCCTCCAGGGGAGCAGAGCTGGACTGGGCTTTTATTTCCACCAGGGATTTCCCTCCTTGAGCCAGGGGGGTCATTTTCAACTCTGCCACAGCTTCCCTGGGAGGACCTTGGGCATGTCATTTAACCCTTCCCGCTTACCCAGGGCAGGGGCTGTGGTAACCACAGGTGTGGGACATCACGGTGCTGGGGAGGCAGCCATGGGAAATGAGGACAGGGCACTTCCCGGGACTCTGGAGCCTGCCAGGGCAGGCAGCCACTCTCCAAGGGGTGTGTGTGGTTGCAGAGGTTTTGGCCGCCAGCCTGGCTCGCACAACTGGAGACGGAAGTGCTAAATTTAAAGGTGTCGGGGGGGGCTGAGTGAGGTTGGCTGGCACAGGGCTTCTCTCTGGCTGCCTGCACGGGAGGCATGAGGCACGGGCATATTTTCGGCCACCGCACCCCTTCTTTCACTGGGGGCTTGGAGGCCTGGCAGGGAGAAGCGCCTGTTTCATCAGCGGAAAACGAGGCCGAAGACTGAGCTTGAGCAGTGCCGTGTGCCCCAGCAGGGACGACCCTTCCTCTGCAAGGCCCTGACCTGTTCACAGCAAGCACTCTCAGACCCCTGAACTGTGTAGCAGCTGTACTGCTCACACCCAGCTACACTTTCACCCAGACAGGCATGTGTGCACACACAGCTGGGCACACACAGCTGGGCACATGCCCCTCCAAACCACCCAACATGGGACCGGCCCCCCTCACATCCCAGGCACGGGGTACACACAGGCACCCTGCAGCCCCAGTCTTTCATCCCCACACCATTTTTGGGTAATAAAAGTACTATTTGAGGGTGTTTACAACTTTTATTTAAAAATCCCTTTCCAAGATAATTTTCAGGGCTGTGAGCCAGGCACAAAACATATGTGCACTCTTGCAGGCAGGGTGGGGAGTTAAAAAAAACCCCAGTGGAAAGTGGGGGCTACGTTGGGTCCTGAAAACCACCTTCAGCTGCACCGGCCTCCAAAACCGGGAAGCCCCGAGGGCAGCAGGAGCACCCACATTTTGGGGAGCAGCAAGGCACTGAGCTGGTGGGGGGCCCATGATGCCACCCCAGCATCTGCAGGCGCTGGGACAGCTACATGGGTGCTCCCACCCCCGCCTTCCCACCAGACCCAGGACACGGCAGACGCCAAGCAGGCTTGAAGTTTGCTAAAATGAAAATAGAAAAAAGGCCTGGGACACCATCCAGAACTGCTTAGCGTTAATTAATTCATACCCATGACGTGATCTGCCCTCGGCCCAGAACATCCCAACATAGTCACGGCCGCAGCCGCCCGCCCCAGCCAGCCTGCTGGCCACGGCCTTATTTTAGGGAAGAGGTGGTGCAGCTGCTCTCCTGGCCCTTGAACATCCGTGGGTGCCAGGAGTTTTGGGACATGGGTGATGGGGGGAGGGCAGCCGTGTCACTGTGCGCAGCCTCAACTGTGGGGCTACAGCCCAACTTGCCCTGTGGCAGCCTGCCAGCTCCCCAAAAACCATCCTGAAAGCCCCTGGGGGATGGGACAGCACAGCAGAGGGACACCGCCCCTGGGAGGTGGGAGAGGGTCCCACTCGTTCCTTGTCCCCCCTCAAGATGAGGGCATCAACATGCTGGGTCTGCCAGGTGTCCGGCACTGACACCTCCCTTGAGGGCTAAGCAAAGCTGCCTCATTTCCCCATGTCCCACCATCACTGTCACTCCAAAACCCCTTCCCCTGCTTATACACCCCATTCTCCTTCAGTGGGATGAGGGGGCCAGGCACAGCACCCCAGGCTGGCCCTTGCCATGGGATGCAGAGCTGCTCTTTCTTCCTCTGCTTGCTCCTGTCCAGCTGTTTTTATCCCTGGGGTCTGGGGGCGAGGGCTGGGGTGGGCCATGTTAGCAAACTGGACACCACTCAGAGTCTGCCTCTTTTCGGTGGGGTCATGCTGAAGTCATGGAGTTGGGAACAGCGATGTCACCCTGCAGAGTTTTCTCCATAAATTCCCAGCTGTTGAAGTTGGGATGGGGGAGAGTGAAGCCAAGCCCAAACCTGGCCCTGGGACAGGCAATAGCCCATAAACAAGAGCAGGGCTGGCTTGGGGGGTACCAGCTACTGCTTTTGGGGCAGGGGACGGGCAGGACAGAGGGGGAGGCAAGGGCGAGGGGAGCAGGCAGTGCCGTGACTCAGCCGGGGGTGGCAGCGGGTGAGGTGTTTGTTTTTAGTTTCTAACGTTACGGTTTCCACAGCACCGGGAAGCAGCCCTGGGGGGCCTTGGGGGGCCCAGCGACATGGAGGGTGGGATGGGGCAGCAGCAGGACCGGAGAAGCTGCTCTGTTGCTAACGCCACAACAGCTAAAAATACTGTGGGCTATTGTCACCGGCAACAAAGCTGCTGCCGTATTTTTAGCATTATCTTAGTCTCCATCAGCTCTGCTGCCCTCCCGGGAAGTGCTGTGCCCACTCCACCCAGGCACTGCCCTCTGGAGAGCTGGACAGGGCCTTCCACCTGCCCCTGGGCACAGCTGCTGTGATTGAGTTTGCTCCTGCACACTGTGATATGGTGCCACCCTCCATCCCACTGCTGTCATCCAACTTCTTCCACCACCCCACAAACAGCCCAGAGCTGCTACACTTATCCCCTGCCTATCCTCAGCATCCCCTGCTCCCAACGAGTACTGGGGGACGCAAGGCTCGCAGGGCAGCCGTCTCCATCCAGGCAGCTCCAGTCCAGCCCAGGCAGCTGGAAAGGGAGGGCAGAGACCAGATGCAATGAGTTTGCCAAGTGTCACCAGGAGACTGGTGACAGTCCCTCCTCCCTGCCGGGGCACCAGCTCTCCTCCTCGGCTCATTCCAGCAGGCAAAACCGACAAGGCTGCTAAGCCGCCTGGTCTGGCCCCGCTCAGCAGGGAGCTGTCATTGCTCGCCCTGGATGAAACAAGTTGGCGTGGTCTCAGCACAGCAACTGGGCGGCCAGGGAGGGCTGTGCCAGGCTGTGCAGGCACTGCCAGCAGCTGGGCACTGCCCCAGCCCCAAAGCACCAGGATAACACTGGATTTGTGCAGATTTCCCCACGAAAACAGGGAGGGAGAGGGTTTAACTTGCCTTTTCCCTGCCAGAGGAGCTCAGGTTTCCGTCCTTCTGGCGAGTTCTCCCTTCTCCACCGTGGAGAGCAGATCAGAATGGTTCATCCACAGCAGCTCGGGGCAGGGATGGGGTGGCAGCGGTGACCCAGAACTGGGCTCGGGAGGGGGGTGGTCAGAGACAGGTTGGATCCATGGGTGGGCTGTGGCTGCCCAAGGGTGCTTTGCCTGGTAGGGGGCACAGCCAAGGCAAGCAATGAGCGCATCTGGTGGCACTTGGATATCACAGAGCACAGCCTTTATCTGGGACTGCTGCAGCGGATCCCTCCCCAGCCAGTCGGCTGTGCCCCTTCATTGCCATGTGAGAAGCTTGGGACCAGGAGACTGCTCTCACAATGGCACCTGGCCATTAATAACCCACCCAAGGCCAAGCAGGAGGGACTGGTCACCCCTTTGCTCTGCTCCTCAAGTACCTCCTGCTCCCCCCTGTCCTTGGAACCGTCCCAGCATGTCCCTCACTGCACACTGGGAGACCCTTTGGTTTGCACAGGGTGTGGCTCTGCACCCTCGTCCCCTGCCCCATGCCCCCCTCGGCATCCCACCCCACTCTCACCTTGGGGTCCTGCTTGATCCAGCTGCAGAGCCCAGGCAGACCAACCTCTCCCCACAGCACAGATGGTCGTGGAGGTCCCTACGGCAAGGGGAAAGGGAGCCAAGACCTGCTTCGAGAGGGGCAGGAAGCCCCACTTCCCCGGGGGAAGACACACGGATGGGGCTGTGTCTCTGCTGTGGGACTGAATGCTGCTGCTGGGGCATCTGTGGCTGTGTGTGTGGGGGGGTCATTTAAGCCCCATAAAGGGGAGTACTGGGGGGCATCCTGCCAGCAGCACCCCTGGAAGCAGAGAGTGAAAGGCGGGTGGAAGAAAGAGGTCTGTAAGAGCAGAGCTGTGCACGTAGGTACAGGGGTAGGCTGGGAAGCGGAGAACGGGAATACGGGAGACAGCAGTATTTGGAGGGGGGACAGACTTCGCAGGATATTTGGGGCGGAGGGGGGGGGAAGACCTGCAGCGAAGGGGGGTGTGTGAGACCAGATCCCCCACGGCAGCGAGGACTGAGGGGCGGGGGGGGAATCGGGGTCCTTCCTCAGCCGCAGCCCTGGTCCCCGTTCCCCGGCAGCGGGGCAGGGAGCACGCAGTGCCCCCGGCCGGGCCCCGCGGTGGCGGCCCGGGGGAGCGGGAGGCAGCGGCGCGGGGCGGGGAGGAGCGGAGGAGAGCAGCGGCACCGAGAGCGGCTCCGGCGGCCCGGGCACCGCGGTGGGTTGGTACCGGGCGGCCCCGGCTCCGCAGCGGCTCCGGTACCTTCGGCGGCTCCGCATCCGGGCAGCTCGGCACCGCCTGTACCCCTGGGCGGCTCCTTTCGCCTCGGAGGCTCCGGTACCCCCGTGAGGCTCCGGTGCTCCGTGGCAGCTCTGCATCCCGGCGGCTCCGATGCCCCCGCTCCGGGCAGAGGCGAAGGAGGCAGCGGCCGCAGCCAGGCAAGCGGGCGGGAGCGGCCGGGCCGGAGCTCAGCCCCCCACCCCACCCCAGTACCGTCACCCGCGCCCCCTCCGAGGGCAACGGGGCACCCAGGGTGTGCAGGCGGGTAAATCCGGGGTGGGCCAGGGGGTATTTGCAACCGCTGTGCTGGGAGCGGGCCGGATCCGGGATTTGCATAGAACAAAGGACCAAGGCGGGTGCGTATGGAAAAGTACCGGCCATAGGGAGGGTTGTTCGTCTGCAAACCGGGCTGGGGGCGACGGTGCGTGGTGCGAGGTCTGGGAGTGCCAGGGCAGCGTTCCCCCCGCCTCCCCCCATGGCCCCCTCCCCGGGCCGGGGGCTGCTCGGAGGTGGGGGCTCTGCAGGGAAAAGGGATCGCAGCCATCCCGACGGGTGAGGGGGTTCTGCTTCCCCAGCCATCCTACCGCGGGTTTCAAGGTACAGAGGGGCTGCAAGATTTGCGCTGGGGTCGGGCGGTGCAGAGTGCCCAGAGTGCAGCAGGGAGGGGTGAATATGTAGGTGGGCGGGGGGGGGGG
>NW_020897729.1:2358186-2458768 GCF_003984885.1 Neopelma chrysocephalum | reverse complement strand
GGGGGGGGGGGGGGGGGGGGGGGGAACGCATGCCATGCGGGGGGTTTGTGGCACTGTATGAGGTGGATTTAGGGAAGTTGCACTTGTAAAGGAGGATGGGGGCGGCAGTGGGGGTGGCTGGGGGGCAGATGGGGGATCCGTGGGGCTGGTACTGCCCACTCTCTGTGCTGGTGACAGAAATGCCGCCTGTGCTTGCCCATACAATCCGCCCAGTGCTCCACCAGCCACCTCTGGGCTCTGCACCCCAGTGCCCTTGCCGTGAACCTGGAGATGGGGGAACTCCGGGCAACCGGGCTGTGCTGCGCAGGCACCAAGGCTCGGAGACCAGGAGGGCAGCGCTTCCCCTTATGTGATCTCGGCTGCGTGACCGGGTCTCGCAAAAGGAGATATTTATAGCGCTGCTCCACTAGCCCGAGGTTTGCATGGCCTGGAATGGGGCTGGCAGCTGCCGCCCACCCCCCCTCCAGAAGCCTCTGGATGCAGCTGAGCCGTTTCCCTGGCCGGGCTGGGGTGGGTGGGAGCCCCCAGGGCTGAACGGGCTGCATGGAACATGCTGGGGCTTGCTGCCAGACTACAGATTCCCGCGTGCTACTCTGCCTGCAGTGCTGCCTGCAACACTGCCTGCAATGCTGCCTGCATGCTGGGTGCCTCGCAGGGAGGTTGCAGGGACCACCTTTTCCTTTGGTCTTGGCCAGGCATGCTCTGGCAAGGGAGTGTGGCACCGTGCAAGGATAGAGATGAAGGAGAGTCTGTGTTTTAACTTTACCAAGAGACACAGATTGGCCAGAGCTATTGCAGCCTGCGGGAGAAGGTGAGAGGACAGGCCGGACTACACGTCCAGGAGTGTTTCCCACATGCTTTGTCCCTGTGTTTCCAACCACCATGTGTTCCCAGACCCCAGCAAAGGGAAAAGGGAGGTCTGGGAACTGCCCCAAGTCAATCCATGCTGCACCACACTCTGTGTGTGGAGCAGCCTTCTCTTGGGTCCTCTCGGAGCCACCAGCATGTGGTGATGACCAGGGCCAGAGCCATGTTCCCTCTTTGTGTCAGATGGTCCTACAGACATAGTCCTCTCCTGACCAGACATCTGCTCTGCTGATGTCGCCGGGCCCTTCCCTCCCTGGCACAATGCCTTGCAGTATGCCGGGACGCCTCCGTGCGTGCCCCGGCTCCTCTCCCAGCCTCCCGATCCGCACGGTTTGCACGTGCCAGCCAGATGCCATTGCTGTGCTGCTGTCACCACCCCATCCTGGACCCCTTCTCCATGTTTTTTACCCCCTCCATCCAGAAATGCCAGCACCAGGCCAGCAGCTGTGTTGTGCCCTCCTGCTGTGCTCGCTGGGTGGGTGACATCTGCTCACCCTTGGGTGTGGGGGGAGAAGTGGGGGCAGGCAGAGGCAGGAGTGGGAGATCAGGGTGAGGGATAAAGCCAGGCCTATTTTTATACTGCAAAGTAATTACCAGAGCTTTCCAATCCTTAATCTGCTGAGAGCACCCTGGTGCGATTGGATCCTTCTCCGAGCTTGGCAACAATTCTCCCATCACACATCTCCTGCGTCAAAGCCCTGAAAACTCCCACACTTGGGCTCACACTGGGATACATGTGCTCTGGAGCTGCCGACACATCTGCCCCTTGCCCCCAGCAGTCTGGGAACAGGGATGGGGACCCTGTATGGGACCCTGGTTTACAGCTGGGAGGGGGGATCTTGCCACCAACCCAGCAGGGCAGGATGCAGCCTTGGCCACCTTGCTCAGCTGCTGAGTTGGTTCCCAACCCTGTGAACACACTACATCTGTATTTTCCCCTACAGCTGTCTCCTGGGGTTTTTTGACCTAGATTAGTGGCCTACACAGCACCCTCCAGCACCCATCCAGCTTGGCTTTCCACTGGCACAGCCAGGGTTTGGGGTGCCTCTTTCCAGGCAGCGCACAGGGCAGTTCTGGATGGCAGTGCCAAGTCTCGGCTGGCACCTTTCCCGGCCTCTCCCTGTCCTGTTGCCGTGCCAGGGGGTTGCTGAAGAACCTGTTCCATAGCTCCCGCCACAGAGGAGGAAATGACGGGTGATGTTTGCAGCAACACCTTTCATCCCGGGGCTGGGGGACTGCTTCCCCTCTCTCTATGTGCAGCCGGCTCCAGGGTGGAGCACAGGAGCTCGACTGCCCAGGGATGGAGGTGAGGGCTTGCCTTCCTCCACCCACCCTGTGCCCACCAGCTCTCCAGCACATCACCCCAAAGCAGAGCTGGGGTGTTCAGCCCTGCTTCATGGCAGGGGAGGGGACTTTTTGTGCTACAGTTCCTCCAGTCAGGACCCTGTGGAGTTCACAACACCCTTGCAAAGTATTTGGGAGTGTCCGTTGATCCATCGACCTCCATGCACGGCAGCAGGCACAAAGTAAACGTGGCAGTGTACAGGAGGCAGTGCCCCCACAACACTGCTGTTCCACAGCAGGAACTGGTGCCTGGGACTGCAGAGGGTGAACTGCCTCCAGGGCATCCCTGGGTGACTCCTGGCAGGAATCTGGCCAACTGGGAAGTCACCCTGGCTGCTGCCCTGCTGGAGCCAATGGCCATAAAAGGTCCTGAAATGGAGAAGCCGGGCGGGGGGGCCGGGCTGCTCCTCAAGCCTGAGCGAGATCATCCCATCAGCCCACGCAGGTCAGGCTTGCCAGGATGTGGGAATGGGAGGCTGGGTAGGGGAGAGCAGCCCCAGCAGCCCAGAGTGGGGTCAGTGGGGTGGGGCACACTGTGCTCCCCTCCAGCTCCCCCTAGGAGGAGTCCCAGGGGGATTTGTCTGGACCATGCCCCAAGATGCCAGGGATCTGCATTGCCTCCCACAAGGAGCTTGGGGGGGATAAAACTGCCTTTTCATCAGCACCTGAGCTGTGGGGTGGCAGGGGCTGGCTGGCCCCCTGCCGCCTCTCCCCAGACAATGCCTGCCCTTTGTTGGGGTTTTATGCACCCGGCCCCCTTCCCCACGGCCCAGCTGGTGACATTTTACCACCTCCACATTCACATGGGAATTCAAAGGGCACAGATGCACCGTGAAACCACAAAGCACAGCCTCCTCCCCTCACCGCTCCCCCTCCCTTGTGCCTCAGCATCCCCAGGGAGGCAGGGCCAGGATGCAGGGAGGGGATGCTCACACTGGGAACCTCCCTCTGGGGCTATTTCAAGGGGAACTTGCCAGCCCTTGGGACTCCCTCCATCCTCCTGCCCTTCCCTTACCATCAGCCCTCCATCTCTTTGTGATCCCATTGAGGGCCTTCCCCCCATCCCTGCTTCAAGGGGGCTTGGCACACCGGACACCCACTGATGGGAAATGAAGGGAAGCAGTGTGGGTGCCATTTCCAGGCTGGTGACGCTTGACCTTTTGGAGCTGGAGTGGTGTGGGTGGTACCCACCTCTGCCCTGCAGGCGCCCGGCTGCCAGAGCAATGCCAGGCAGGCTGGTGGTGCCAGACCCAGCACTGCCCCAGGCTCCTGGGTGTAGCCAGTCTGTGGGTGTAGCCAGTCTGTGGGTGTAGCTGGGCTGTGGGATACACAGTGGCCTCTGTCCCTTCAGAGAGGTCCCAGTGTGCCAGCGTCCAGCTCCTGCCCCTTCCCTCCTGCTCCCAGACTTCTAGGGGCTTTCCCTCAAGTATCTGGGCAAATAGCCCAGTTCTTCCCAACCAGTCATTGCCTCCACAGGGACCTTGGGAAAACAGCCTGTAAACAGGCAGATGGAGAGCGTGAGTCACAGTGACCGAGAGAGAAATAAATGCATGAGGGGAATTTGCAGCGTGCATTGGGTCATGGGGATGAATCCAGCCTCTCCCAGTGATGGTGAGTGGCTGGCATGTAGGTGCTCTCCTGTGGAGCCAGCTGTCCCAGGAAGGGGTGATTATCGCACCGACAGGACTGTGTCCAGACAAGCTGCAAAACAAGTCCAGCCCTCCTTCCCCAGCAAGATCACCCCCTAATCCTTTCCACTTTCATCCCAAGGGATGAGCAGTTGCTTCCCTGGAGGCAGCTGCATTTCAGCACGCAGCACCCTGCCCGTAGAGCCATGCAGATCACTTCCCTGCTGAAAGTCACCCCGCCGTGGCTATTTTTGGCTGCCGGCGGGGCCGGAGGAGCTGGCTCTCTCCCAGCCGCTGCAGCGCACCCCGTTTGGAATTACGTCTTACGTGGTGGGTAGCGCTTGGGTGAACAGGCTGCCTCCAGCATCCCGTTCCCTGCTGCCAAGTACCTGCCAGCTCCCTCACCCCTGCGTAAAGCAAGAGTGCGATCTAGTGGCTAATCCCACCGGGGACACCGAGGATGCTGGGGATTAACTTCTGCAAAGGCCTCCGGTGACACTGGTCACCCCTCTGAGCGTCGCCTCACCATCCCAGCTCGGGGACTGGTAGCCCAGGGTGGTGAGGGGTTTATCCAGGGTCCAAAAAAGCTGTGCTTTTCCCTGGCCTCACTTGAGGCTGGAGGCACATCCAGGGCCAGGAGCCACAGGAGAGGGTGTGCAGGGTCTGGGAGTGTTTGCCAGGGGGAGGGGTGCCCGCAGTGGGTGGGGGGAAGGATGCATCTCCCAGGGATGAAAGGTGCACGCTGGTTTGCCTGGGGGGCAGGAAGCATCTCACTCCAGATGCTTCACCCAGGACACGCACTCACCTGGCTGTACCCCTGGAGCACCCGGCCTAAACCTTTCCGTGCTTCTGCATCAAGAGCCGCTGCTGCCCTGTCCCCCACCGAGCATGAGCTCCGTGCCCTTCCCAGCATGGGGGGAGCCGGGGCGGGGTTGGTGCCCCCGGGCAGGGGTGGGGTGCGGCTGAGCCATGCGGAGGGTTTGGGTGGTGGTGGGTGGTACGTTGCCTCTTTTTGCCCCCCCGAGACCCCCGTGGGGTCCGGCGGGGGGTCATTTCCTTATTTTCCTCCCCCCCCCGTCGTTGGCTGCAGCGGGGGTGACGTCACTAAGATATGCTGATTTATTCACATTAACCCTTTTCCCGCGGGGCTCGGGGGCTCCCGGCGAGACGGTGGCTGCGGGTGGGAGGGGAACCCGCCACTGACCCAGCCCCTCCGGCCTGGGGTCCCCCCGCGAACGGCCCCTAGCTCCCTCCCTGCCCCGCGGGTTGCCGTGGGAACCGCACCGGGCTCCTGATGTCACCAGGAATGTTGCTACGCGACCGGTCCGCTCGCCCATCCCCGTGTGAGGTCACTGTCGCTATGGCGACGGGCCGGTGAGACGGAGGAGGGGGATGCGGGGCCTCCCCCGGGACCGGAGGGCGGCCCCAGGGGCGGTCCCCCTACGTACCCCCGAGCGGGGGGCGGGCACGAAGGCGGGGAGAGTGGTGTACCCCCCGGGGAGCCGCAAAAGCTTCGCATTTAAACAGTGAAAAAAGGAAAATAAAGCTTCTTTTTTTTGTTTTGGCTTGTCCCGAGATATTATTTTTAGAAATCCTGGCGGAAAAGCTGCCTGCGTCGGGAACGTCCTCTTGTTCCACGGGAAATGTGCTTCCATGGGAAATGTGCTTCCCCGTGGAAACAGGCAGCGGTGGAGCTGGGCTCCATGGGGAGTGTGCACGGGTTGGCAGGGTGGGCTTGGGGCAGTGGGGCCCACTTGGGGGGCTTGGCCACGTCCCGGCACTGCAGCCCATTTTCCACTCTGGTTCCAGTCCCCGTGACTGCTGAAAAGCTGTGGATTTTACATCTCTCCAGCTTGCATTCCTGCTGGAGGCAATTTATTCCTAAACCCTGACATCTGCTCCATGGAAAGCAACGGAGCTGCTCCTTCCGAGGCACAAATCCCTGCTCCTGTCCTGCCACTGTCTCTGGGACCACGGCCAGGCCAGGCACCATCGCAGCCAGTGGCTTTGTTCAGCTGGCGTGGCAGCAGTGGACCCATGGGCATGACCACTCACTGCCCCTTTTCCCTGGGGACCTGCCCCATCCCTCCACCCTGCCACCCCTGAGCCTGCTGCCTGCTCCAGTGATCCTGCTGGCCATGAAGCCACAGGGATTAGCAGCTTCCTCTGGACGGGGATTTAGCCAAAGCTACTTAGAGCTGTGCCAGGCAGGCAGCAGCCAGCTTGGGTGGATAGAGGGAGACAGGGAAAGCCAGGATATGCAGCTTGAGCCCTTCTAAGGATGCTGAGTGGGAAAGGGGTTTCCTGGGGTTAGTAGCTGAGCACCTCTTCTTGAAACCTTGGGTTTGGCCAAACTCGGTGTCCTGCAGCGTCTTCCTTTGCTCCAGTGAGCCCTCAGCCTCCGTGTTATTTCCCAAGCCTTGTGGAGACCTTTGAGCCAAATATCCATCCTGCACAGGAGGGACAGAGAGGACAGAGGGACGGGGAAGGGGCAGATGCTGCTCGCATGGCGCTGCCAGTCAAGATGTAGGACAAGAGCTGGCAGATGGAGATGGGCAGACGGAGGAGCGTGAGGCTGCACCAAGACACTGTTTGCTGTGATGGGATCTTGGCTCGCTGCTGCTTAAACAGCTGCTGAGCTTGCTGGGGCTGGGGAGCTGCAGGACTCCAGAGGGAGGAAGGGAGGACATGGGGACAGGGAGCGCGGGTGACTCCCCAGGGAAATGGGCAGCTGGGGAGAGAGCAGGGAAAGGTTTTCTGCTGAAGTTATGGAGATGAGGGGTCTGGCTGGAGCTATGGCTGGGGGATGGAGCAGGGGGTGGAGGGGCCTCACAGCCCTGTCTGTGACACATGCCAGTCCCGATGGCACAGGGAGCACCCTGTGCATTGCTGCTCTGTTGGACCCCTGGGCCCACTGCAGAGACAAACAAGGAAAGCTCCCCACTGGGCCTGTGCAAACTTTGCAGCAGGTCAAGCTGAGGGCAGTGGAAAGCCTCGACTGTGCTGAAGCACATGGGCAAAGGGGGAGCTCCATCAGAGGGACACTGAACAAACCCTGGGCTCCCCAGAGTCCCCTCTGGAGGCCTCATGCTCTACTAATGCATGTTGCCTTTTGGGAGGAGGCTCAGAGGAAAATCTGGCTGCAATGAAGGGAGCGGAAGGATATCCTGTATTCCTTGGGAAGAGTTCAGTGGAGTCTCCAAGGGAATCCTGGCCTGCAGCAGCCAGCCCGGAGCACAAGGCTGCACTGGGGATGGAGAAGAGCCTGGCTGCCCACTGACAAGTTTGGGGACTAATCCTGCTGGTGCTGAGCTTGTGCAGGATCTGCTGGGACTCTCACATAGCCTGTGGTTTAATCCAGGTGATTTGTAGGCTTGCCATTATTGCAAGCCCTCTGTGATGTCTTCAGCCTGTCTCCTGCTCCTCACCCCAACTATTGTGGGACAGGACAGTCAAAACCCTCATCTGCCAGATCCCAAACAAGGAATCCCAGTCTTCACTGAGCAGCCCCCAGATGCCCTGCCAGCTGCTCAAGGATAGGACCTGTCCCTCTGGCCCCCGCTCCCCTGCATCCACCTCCTCCACTCACTGCTTCCCTCCTTCCCAGGGGAGGGGGCTGTGGTTTGTCTGGAGGATGGGGAGGTGGGACGCTCTGCCCCTGCTGCAGGGAGCATGTGCCAGGCACGGTGGCTCTGTGCTCACCTGAGCCAGGTGAGGCTTGTAGAGAGGTGACAGAATATGAGACCAGGGGATGAAGCAGAGAAACAAGGATCACGTTTTAGACACCTCCCTTCTGTTTTACACCTGAGGCAAAAGCAGGAGCATCCAAAGCTGGAGGGATGCTGAGAGTAGCTGCTCGCAGGGAGCTGCTGCACAGCTCTTACCCTCGAGTGGAGCACTGCCAAGAAAGACATCATTGCTCCCAGATGCAGGATCACACAACTCTAAGGCTCGGAGACTGGGTCCTGCCATGCCACTGCGGCTGGGGACACTGCTCCAAGTCTGGTGCCATCGTGTGGACACACGACACTTTCACAAATCCCTTGTCCCTTTCCTCGGTGGAGGGACTGAGCTTGGCAGTGCTGCTTTCCTGGGCTGTCCTGAACACCAGGGAGTTTTACGTCCCACTCCCACCACCCCAAATCTCCCAAAATCTTGTCCTCTGCCTGCATCTTCCCCTCAGCCACCAGCGCTGTGCCCCCTCCTTCCCCACCCCATCATCCCTACTGCTGTACCCAAGCTGCTCTGGCCACCCCCAAACTGTGACTACATTAAGGAGTGAAGCACCTCCTGATCTGGTGAGGAACCCCCCAAATTCCCTTGACGATGGAAAGGGAGGCAATAAATGACCACAAGTGGCCAGACATGGAAAGATGTGATGGGACTGGAGGGCGGGGGGGATATGCTCTGCCCCCCAAGTCCCAAGAGAGGATCTCTGCCACATGAGAACTTTCTCCCCCTATTTGACCTTCTTTTTCCCCTCATTTCATATTCCTTCTTCCCCATTTTCCAGCGAACTCTTCCCCATGGACAAGCCCAGACCTGCTCCAGGCCTCCCTTTCCCCAGGGGGTCGCCATGTCAGCATGTCCCCAGGGTGCCCCCCTCACCGTGCCCAGCCAAGGGGGTCCCTGGGGGCTGCAGTGAGTGCATACAACGCGACCCCCACCCCTCCAGCCTACCACGCGGGTGCGGGCGAATACCTGTCCTGCCCGGGAGCCTTACGCCAGCAGGGTGGCCAGTGGTGGCCCGTGGCTGGGACACGCCGGACTTCACACGTGTTCCCACCAGAGGGAGCCAAAATGCCACGAATCGCGGGCACGACCGCCCATCATCGCGGCGTCGGGGCGCACGGACACGCCACAGCCCCAGGAGGCCGGGCGGAGCTGTCACCCCTCCGCGCGGTTTGTAAATGCCACGAAACCGCCTTCCAGCCGCCACACACCCCGGGGAGAGAAAATCCGTGTGTCTGTCTCTGTCGGGGGCTCGCAGCCCCAATCTCGAGGGCCTGCACCCCCTTACCAAAGCTCTCCTCCAGCCCAGCTCCCTGTGCAGCGAATTTGAGGCCAGATGTGTCCGAAAACAGCGGCTGTGGCAGCAAAGAGGGTGCTCCCCGCACCTTGGGGCGGCCCCAAATCCCTGCTCTGACCAGTGAATTTCCCCCACTTCAAACCATCACCCAGCACCACATCCAAACCCAGAGTAGGGATGCAGCAGCTCTGCTCTGGTCACTTTATGGTGGATGTAAATATCATAAATTAATGCAGGCATAAAGCATCAGAAAGGGAGGGTTTGAAATGATGCTCCTGGCGCTCTTGGAACTCTTGGAATGAACGGCAGCTCGTGGCGTCACACCAGAAGCTTTCTCATTCACACCTTGTCGTTCCCCAGGTTTGGGTAGTGTTGGACACATTATTGGTGGGAAAAGGGAGCAGGATGGAAATAACCTGCCAGATGGGGACTGGAGATGGGTGGAGTGAGAGATAGAGAAGAAATATTACAGCCAATGCTGTGTGACGTCAGAGGAAAGTCCCTCCCTTTTGCCCAGCATTTGCTTGTTTATTTAAAGCCCGTCATTAGTGGCAGCCGTGTGGAATGGGATTCACACCAGTCCTGGCTGAATTAGGTGCCACGTTTTGACTATGTGTCTAATGCACTAAAGTCCTCTCCAAATTCCTGCTTTCCACTAAATACTGCTGCTGTCTTCATCAGCTTCTGGAAGCCCCAGACCCTCACCTGCATGAGGGAAATTTTGGGTACATCAGAGGCTGGGGCTGAGAGCAGGAGGCTGCCATGGTGTCAGCAAGAATGAGAGAGGCTCTGGGCCAGGGAAAATCATGGAATAAATGGGATCTGGGCCAAATTCAGGCAGACAGTGCCAGGCTGCCAGGCAGCACTTCTGCCAGAACAGTCTGGCACAGCCGGGGAGAGGAAATCCCAGCCAGACCTGGCATTTAATCCTGACTTCCTGATGGAGAGGCTGAAAATGTTCAGCTCCTGGGGACTTTGGGCATGGAAGCAAACAGAGGCCAAGAGACATCTAGGAGGCCACCAAGCCTGGCTGGAAAACCCAATCAAGGCCATCGGGGAGCCATTATGGGTTGATTTTGTGCTCCAGACCCTCCCAGCAGTCCCAGAGATGCTGGAAGCAGGGTGTGCATGCCCCAAGCCTTGTGAGACAGCTGGGATGGGGAAAGGTGCCTGCCCATCTGGGAAACACTTCAAGGAGGGAAGAGAGGAGAAAACAGGAATTTCCTTGGAACTGCTGCAGCAGGCAGGGACAGAGAGGAAAACTGAGACACAGGAGAGTGGATTGGTGGGATGGGGTGAGGCAGGATGGTTGAAACATGTGGATGCACAGCTGTCCCCAACCCTCTCCTATAGATTTGCTGGTGAGGGTGGAATTAGGCTGGTGGCTGGCAAGTGGAGGGTTAACCCAGCCCATCCCTTTACCCAGGTGCTGCCCAGCCTGGCAGAGAGGTGGGTGGTCCCAGGACTATAAAGGGGCTAATAGGGGAGAAGGGCTAACAGGGCAGGAAGGCTAATAGGGTCTCCATATTTGAAAAGGAGGCAGCATCAGGGCTGTGATGGGGTCTGGGCAGAAGTGGGAGTGAGTGTGAGTGTGTGAGTGTGTGAGTGAGTGAGTGAGTGTGAGTGAGTGAGTGTGTGTGTGTGTGTGTGTGTGTGTAGCCATCCCAGAGCCTATTCCCAGGTTTGGGAGTGTACTGTGGCATGTGGGACAGTCTGTATGGAGGACTGGCAGCACCCTTGGCTTGCCAGCTGGATAGGGAGGTGCAGGGGCCTCACTGGGAGCCCTGAGCCCAGCTCTTCCAGGAGGTCCCCCACTTTACCATTATAGGGTCCATAGTCGGTTGAAATGCTGTGGGTGTGATATTTCAGGTGACAGGTTAGTGTGACCCTCTCCAAAGCCTTCCCACCTCTCCCACCTGCCCCATTGAACTTTTCTTGTGCCCTGGGGGAGGATGCTGCAGATGTGGGGAGGGCTCCCTGCCCTTCTCCCCAAAGCAGCCACTCTCTTACCCCCAGCTCTTTGTTCTCCCAGTGAACCAGTAAAGGCACCAGCAACCAGTGCAAGATACTCCCACCCTCCCCAGTCACCAGCTGTCATACTGAAAAGGAATAAAGCAATAAGGAAAATTGCAGTATCATTAATGTGATGATTAAATTGGTGTCTGGGGGTGTCAGCATGAAGAACAAGGCACTCGCAGCAGACCTCATCCCTGCCATTGCCATGGTCCTGTCCCTCAGCCCTATCCCATCCCATCCCAGACCTGGGAGATCCTCATTTGCAAATTACTTCCAGGGCAAGTGCTGCAGATCCTGCATTGACTTTCTCTATCCTGCATCTCTATTTGCTGCCATGCTTATGTTTCATTGGGATGTTGTTGTAGCTGATTGAGGTTTTTTTATGACTATAGGTTTTGATTTTGACTTGGAGAGTGAATCACTACATGGCAAATGGAGCCCATCACAGAAATGTCATTTCCTCGCCTGGTATTCTTTGCAAATGAGGTTTTGCAGAGCTTGAGCAGCTCTTTTTCCTTCCAGCTGAAAGCTTCTTCCCAGGCCCATTTAAAGACTTATGAATTGGGTGCTGAGAGCTGTGCAGGGAATTAATATCTACCATGGCCCAGTGGGGGAGGTAACAAAAGTCTTGGCAATCAATCCTGGGAGACCTGGGGGGCATCTTAAATCAACCCAAAAAAGTGGCTCTGAACCAAGGGGAATGGAGAGAGCCATCCCTGTGCTATACCATGTAGTTACATATTTTTGGTAACTAAAAAAGGAGGAGACTTGGAAAGTAATAAAACCCACAAAGTGACTTCTTGATGCTTGGGAAAATGGCCTGGACCCATGCTCCATTGAAATGTGTTGAAGAGATTGTCTTGCTGGAGATGAAGTGGTCCCAAGCTCGTTATGTGTTGGCCAGGATGTTTCTAGCTGGCAAAATGTTACTTTGGGTGTTCCCTGGCTTGGCTGCGCTACTGAGCAAGGGAAGAACTGGTCTGGCCAGGTGCCGAGTCCCTGCTGCCCACTGAGTGTGCCACAGTCTTTGTCATAGGGCAGATTTCAGCCAAAACAAGGGATTTCCATCACAGCTTGTTTGCTGCCTCTGAGGCTGGCAGAGCACTCTGCTGCAGCCCTGGCACCTGCTGTGGGCTGCCTCTCATTCTCCCCAAAATGGAATTTTCCAGGTTAAGGAAAACATGGTAGTAGCTGTATCCTGGGCAGGGAGCTGAGTGCTACAAGACCTCTCTTCTTGCATCTGGATCTCTCCTCTCCAGGTACAAAATGCCACCTGCATTGCCATGGAGCAGCATCAGATAGAAGCTGAAGGAGGTGGCAAGGAGGTGGCAAGGGGGAGGCAGGAAAACAGTGTGTTATTAGTCAAGCCCTGGCTGACAGACACATCCACAGCTTGGGGTGAAATAATCTGATCCTTTTCTGATCTTGGGTGATTCACCCCGGCCTCAGTAGAAAAACATGGTCCCCAGCCTCATGCTAGATGGAGGACACAGTGCTGGGACCGTGCAACTTCTTGTCAGGGTGCCCTGGCTGCATCCAGCCCTCATCCCACTCCATCACTGTGCAGGGAGCACAGCCAAGGCAGCACCACCGGGCAACTTGGCCTGATGGGGACCTGCAAGAGCCCAGTGCTCCTGCCAGATGAAAAAGCACTTCAAGTGTGTGCCAGCCCTGATTAGCAAACTTATGGTTGCCATGGGGCCTGAATACCTGCTCACAGAGTGCCTGACTTTCCTGTCCCCCCAGCAGACCTGGGGGACACATGCCTGCTGCAGGATGGCACGGAGGGGACAAGCAACTGTTCATGCCTCAGTTTTCCTCCTGGATGCAGTGTCACTCTGGCTTGGTGGCTTTTTGTGCTCAGGACCAGAGGTTGTTAATTAAAACTGCAAAGTGGGGGAAGAAGCAGGGACGGAGCATAGACAGCTCTAAAAGGCTGTGCTGGGCTGCCCTGCAATTACTGTGATGCACTCTTGAAAAGAGCCAGGAGTGGATGCAGTTGGTTATTAGGGCTGTGCCTCTCAAGCTTCAAAACTGCTGTTTGTCTTCACTTTTGGCCTCTTAATTCTCCTGGAAATGCTGCAGAGCTGTGCTTTCTCAACTTCTGTGTGCCAACCTTAACCCCCCTGTGGAGGGACCCAGCTACCAGTAGGGACAACCTCCACACTGGCTGGTTCACTGGGAGGGATGGGTCTACATCAGGGAGCAGGAGCAATTTTAGCCTAACCCAGAGACAGTCTGGCCATGGAGATGGCTGGGATGTGGCTGACAGATCGTGGGGAGGAGCAGGTTTTGCTGTGCTGCTCGTCATTCCCCTTGCTACCTCCCCAGGCAGGGTTAATATAATAAAATACCTGATAAGGGGAATAGGTTGAAGGATCATGCTCCCATGTGCAGTTCACCCTCTTTTAAGCAGTGAGGGAGCAGAAGTGGAAGAGGGGTTGTCACCTCCTTGTCATTTGGTTTATCAGAAAATTGAAAAAGAGTTTGGATCATTCTGACTGGATCATCACATTAGACGTGTGGGGCCTCAGAGGTGGGGTGTAGCAAGAAACACAGATCCAAGGGAAAGAAGTGATGTGCAGTCAGTCCCTGAGAGCTACCAACTCTTCTCAAAGAGATGACAGAAGGTAGGGGGGGAGCAGCTGTTGAGGCCCCAGTTATGTGGGATGCTCGAGCAGGCTGATGCAAGTGATGGAGGCAAAGGGAGAAGGACCCCATGTCTGGTGGTTCTGGTGTCCCAGGAAAACTGGGGCTGGGAGAGCTGGACTGTGGGTCATAAGTGGGACAGAGAGGTCTGTTGCCACCTGAAAGTCAGGATCTGACAACCTGGGGAGGGATGGGTAAAGCTGTGGTTCAGCTCTGAGTAAACCAAGCTCTGTTTGCTCCTTGCTCACCATCCTTACTATGTGCCTGCTGTCTTCAGCTAGGAAAGGAGACTTTAGGGAAACAGATGTTGAAGTTTGTCAAGAGCTCAGCAGCATCTCCATTGCTTTGCTCCAACCCAAGAAACCTCCAAACATCTCAGTCCCAGCAGATATCCCCTAATGCTCCAGGAAGTGCAGGACAAATGAGCCATGGGGGTCCCTGCAGGGACAAGGACAGAGGTGCAGAGCTCAGGGGGCTCCCCAGGGCTGCCCTGCAGCAAAGCCTGGGCGTGGATGAGGTACGAGACAGGGGTGGGAGGCATTGTGGCTGCATGCAGGGAACTGCCCCAAGGGTGGGGAGATGGCTGTGTAACTGCACAGAGCTTGGGGAACAGCTGGGACTGCGCTGGGAGCTGGCTCATCAGGGTGAGTGTTACCATTCTCATCAGGGTGGCCAGAAAACAGAAGGGACAGCTGAGGGATAGAAGGGAGAGAGATTTCCAGGAATGTTTCTTTCCCTGTTGCAATCCCTGAAGTGGGCTTGTGTTCAGGCTCCTTGTGCCTCAGCAGTACAGCACAACCTGTCTCTGCACTGGCACAGATCCGTCCTCTGCCTCAGGCATTCCCCAAGGAAAACAGCCTGTGCACTGTCTGGAGGCAGGGACAGAAATTCATGCCTTATTAGCTCCTGATTATGGCTTTGCCACACAGGGACTGTGACCTGCAACGTGCCACTTCCCTGGCACTGTCACCCATCCTGGCATCTGCTGAGCCAGTCCTGCTGAGTCCCTGCCAGCATCATCTGGCTGCTGTCCATGTGTTCTGTCCCAGCTGTCACCAGCACTGTGCCATAAACCCCTGTGTTACTGTCTCCATTTCCCCAAAGGGGATGAAGTTTCATTTCCTTCATTGCTTCCATAGGAGCAGGCAGCAACTCTTCTCCCTCTCCCTCACCATTTCAGACACTATTTCCAGCTTGTTGATTTCTTCCCTTGAGTAATGTCTTGTTTACACTCATTTACCCTCCAGCCCTTTGGCTTCAGCAATTCCTTTCCTCTGGGGAAAAAGATGATTTTCCGAGGAAAGTCATGTCTCAGGGCAGCCCTGGACAATTCCAGCCCTCAGTGTGTTTGCTCTGCCAGGTCCCTCTGCTTGATGCCTCTTTGCTGCTGTGAGCAGAGGTAGAGCCAGCTTAAGGCTACCAAGCCAGACCAGGGCTTTGATCGTCTTGCCCTGTCATCCCTCGCCTGCTCTGAAATTTCTTTGAGCAAAAGCATCGAGGGGTGAGTGCTGCTGCTCCCATCTGCTGTGTGCTCTGGCATCAGGAGGAGGATTTGGGAGTGCAGCACCCCAGGGGCAGTGTCCTGATGCTGGAGGCCAAGGGATCCAGTTAGCTCCTCACATCCTGGTCACAGGCGCCAGGCTCAGCAGTGCTGGGGCTCAGCCCGAGTGGGAGCGGGGAGCAAAGGTCTCTCCTGGTAAGTCTCTCCACGCTCCCTCTCCAAGATCCCTACACTGCCTGCTCGAATCCAGCCTCACCGGAGGCTCTTTCAGCTCCATCCTGCCCAGTTCAGCCTCTGTGCAGAGTGGGATGATGCTGGGATATGCTGAATGAGGAGGGTCCCGGGGTGCCAAAGCCCTTCAAGGTGTCATCCTCAGGGGGAACCGGGTCCACCTACGCCCTGCCACCCTCAGAGAGGATGAAGAGACCGATGCGTGTCCCTGTGCACACGGGCACCTGCCCGTCCCGTCCCGCGGGGTGGCAGTGCCCGCAGCCGTCGCACGGAGCGGCGGAGAGATTCGCAGCCGCCTCCCCCCTTACCCACTCCCCCCTTACTCACCCGCCGCCTCCTCCCCACCTCCGAGGGGTCGGGGCGGGCTGGAGAGCCTGGGGCCGGGGAGCCCCCGCCCCGCAGCCGACAGCCCTTCGCCTCCGCAAGGGGAGCGGGAGCCCGTGGGCTCCGCCGGCTCCAGGAGGGTCTCGGGCAGGTGCAGCACGTGGAGGAGAGAGGAGGCGCGGGTGGAGCGGGGACACGCATCCTCGACACGCTCCCGTGGGGCTCAGGAACGCGTGAGTACCTCTGTGTGCGCGTATCTGTGCGAGTGTGTGCGGGGGGCTGCGGGACGGCAAAGCGGGACTGCTCCTTGCGGCCGAGGGCTGCCAAAGGACGGGGTGCCCGCACGGAGGACAGGCTGGAGAGCAGACAGACTGGGAACGGGGAGGGAGCTGAGCCGGACACGGAGCAAGGGGCGATGCTGCGAGCGCAGCAACTTCCTCGCACCGAAGTGTGACGGGAGCCGGCTGGAGCCACCTGCTCCACGGGGGAGTGATTCGGGTGACCCAGGGGTTGCACATCTAGAAGTGGGGACACGCCAAGAAGCCGCAGGGTCCATCTGCATGTCCCCGGGATGAGCCCGGACAACTGGGCGCTGCACAGGCCCCCGCGCCCGGCAGTGCCAGGGCGGCAGCGGGGCTGATCGATGCTTTACTCACCACCGAGGCCATGCAAATGACAAATGCCCGCGTTGCGAAGGCTCCTGGCGGGGCTGGAGACGCCTGCCTGCACCGCCCTCCCCTGGGACTCTCGGAGTCAATGGAGTTTATTACTTTAACGTTATTTCCTCTCTCTCTGAGGAGCATCTTTTCGGCAGTGCTACGTTGCAGATGAGGAGCCAACCCCTGTCAGGAATAGAGGTCTCAGCACGGGGATTTGCCCAGCCAGCGGTGGGAAAGGAAACCCCCAGCACATCCCCTGCTCACCCGCCTGACTCTCAGCTCACAAAGAACAAGAGGGAGAAGGTGAATAAGGGCAGGCGGCTTCTCCGAGCTGAGCCGAGGGGAGAGCAGCCGCAAGATTTCGTTAGCCTGCCTCTTAAGGCAGTAAAGTCTCCATCCCCTCCCACACTCCCTCCCCAGCCTGACCCTGTCCGGCGCAGGGGTGGTGGGACCTCAGCCTTCAACTGGAGCTTCTCAACAAGCCGTAAGTCCTTCTTATGTTGGAAAATCAATTTTCCCTCAGCTGTTTTATGGTCGCCCTGCCAGCCCCTCTGCACAGCTGGTAGAATTGGAGCTGCAAGTGATTTTTGGGTTTGGCTTTTGGGGCTGTGTCCTGCTCTGCTTCCAGAGCCCTGCTGACATTTCCCTGATGGTGGGGCAAAGGGGCTAAGGTGGGCTGGGGAGCTGCCAGGGTTGTTTGTAGATGGGAAATTGGGCAAGAAGCACTTGGGAAGCCTGGAGGGAGGCTAGGTAGAGATTTTCCTCTGAGATTTTTGCCAAAGGAAAGGCTGTGGCTGGGGTAGGATGGGCACAAGGGTGCAGAGCAATGGTGATCAGCAGCACCCTGACAGTGGAGAGAGGGACAGAGGGAGCATGATTAGCAAAGGGGTTGGGAAAGCATCCCGCAAACCTCCCTGTCTCTCTGCAGCCATGAATCCTTACGTCAACTGCTCCAGTCCTGAGTTCCCCCTGTCCCAGCAAGACTTTCCTGTGGAGCCCATCAGTCCTGATCTCAGCAATAGGACTCATCCAGAGACCTTGTTTGACCCCAAGGATGCCAACCTGACGGAGGAGCAGCTGCGGGATAAGTACCTGGGGCCTCGACGGTCCAGCTTCTTTGTCCCAGTGTGTGTCATCTACCTGCTGATCTTCTCGGTGGGGGCTGTGGGCAACACACTCACCTGCATTGTCATCCTCCGGCACCGGTTCATGAGAACACCCACCAACTACTACCTGTTCAGCCTGGCCGTGTCCGACCTGCTGGTGCTGCTGCTGGGGATGCCGCTGGAGCTGTACGACATGTGGAGCAACTACCCCTTCCTGCTGGGTGCCAGTGGCTGCTATTTCAAGACGCTGCTCTTCGAGGCCGTTTGCTTCGCCTCCATCCTCAACGTCACAGCCCTGAGCGTGGAGCGCTACATCGCTGTGGTGCACCCGCTCAAAGCCAAGTACGTGGTGACCAGGAACCACGCCAAGAAGGTCATTGTCACCATCTGGGTCTTGTCAGTCATCTGTTCCATTCCCAACACCAGTCTCCATGGGCTGCAGCCTCTCTATGTGCCAGGCCGAGGGCGGGTGCCCGATTCAGAGATCTGCACCCTGGTGAAGCCACGCTTGACCTACAACCTCATCATCCAGATCACCACCATCATCTTCTTCTTCCTGCCCATGGGGACCATCAGTGTCCTCTATCTTCTTATCGGCCTGCAGCTCAAGAAAGAAAAGATGCTGGAAGCCTTGGGAGCCAAGACCAGCAGTAGCCGCCACTGCCACAAGAGCCAGGGGCAGAAGAAAGTCAAGAGGAGGCAGGTCACAAAGATGCTGTGTGAGTCAATGCTGGGGACAGCAGAGCCAGGGAGTATCTCCCAAGGCTGTGTTGTGAGGGTGCTGGGGGGAAACTGAGGCATGGACAGTCCAGAGCACTAAGGCTGGGTCATCCTGGAGGAAGGCTGTGGCTCTGGCTTGTGGGGTGTCAGGGCAAAGGTAGATCTGGTTGTTCCAGTACAGCATGAGGATTCTCATGACAGCTCCTTCCCAGCCATGAGACCTCCTCTCCTCAAGGAAAGTGCTGGGTGAGAAAGGGAAAGGAGTTGAGTTGGAATGGGAGAACCTGCTCCCCTTCCCCCAGCCCAGACCTCACATGCTGGTGGCAATGATGGGATTTCCCAGAGGGGGACCATTTCTGTCCAGCCCCACAGCCTCTGTGACTGTACAGGGGCAATGACCCAAGGCTGAACTGGAGCATCCTCTGTTCCCCTGCTCTGTGCTCTTGATCTCCTCCCCAGCACAGTCTCCACAGTGTCTGACCCCCTTCCAGCAGTGGGAGCTGGATGCTCATGGGTAGCTGTCTCTCCCCAGCATGCTGACCTCTGCATGCTCCTAGTCCCGTGATGGCACAGCAATGGCAGGTTGCCCAGCCCAGTCCAACAACAGGGCCAGAGCTGCTTCCCCACCACATCCCAGACAAGCGGTAACTCTGCTTCCCCTGGCACCAGGGCTGGGAGGGGGACAAAGGAGGACCTGTCCCTGCATGCCACAGAGGTGCATCGTGGCACAGGTATGGCAGAGCAGGGGGCCCCAGGACTACCTATACATTATCTCCTTTGCTTTCCATCAGCAGGGCTGGGTTATAAAAAAACCCCCAAAACCAGAGTACAAGGAAAGGTCACAAATAGCTCTTGCACCTTGGACTTTGCTGGTGAAGGTGGCAGGTTCCTGGGGGCTGGATGGGAATAGGGGGGTCCCAAAACTGTGCTGCATGGCCCCAGGGCTGTGGCAGGGCTGCTGCCTGCCAATGAGAAATGGAGATATGTGGCACAGGAAGCCCTGGAGCAGCCCTGGCAGGAGATGGTGGAAGGGAGATCCTGTCCAGACTTCCAAACCCCTCCATGACAAGTCCAAAAGGCACTGGAGGGACCTTTCCACTCTCTGTCTTCTTTTCTCTCTCACATTTTCAGTTGTTCTTTGCTATGGCCAAAGCTGAAATGGGGAAGTGCTTGGCCATGGACTGGAGGTCTCTGGTAAACCCCATCCCCCCAGTAACACTGGCTCCTCATCTCCCCACAGTCGTGCTGGTGGTGGTGTTCGGGATCTGCTGGGCTCCCTTCCACACCGACCGCCTCGTCTGGAGTTTTGTCTCCACCTGGACCAGCAACATGCTCCACATGTTCCAGTACGTCCACATCATCTCAGGTGTCTTCTTCTACCTGAGCTCGGCTGCCAACCCCATCCTCTACAACCTGATGTCCACCCGCTTCCGGGAGATGTTCAAGGAGGTGATGTGCCGCCCCGGCCACCGCCCGCCGTGGTCACGGAAATACTCGCCCAGCGTCACCCGCACCACCACCCGCAGCACCGAGTGCGAGCCCGTGCCCGGCACCAGCGGGCTGCCTCTCTCTGATGCCGAGGAGTACGAGCTGGAGGAGATGGAGAGGGGCCAGGCCACCATCCACACAGTGTCCCTCTGCTGAAGAGTGGGGAGACACGGAAGGACTGGGACCAGGTTTCCTCACCACCAGCATCCACATGACACTCATTCTGTGGTGGGAAGTGGGGCAGGAGTAATGAAGGGGTCCCTGACTCTCTGGGCTCATCCCACTGGGATGCAAAGGCCGGTTGTATCGATAGCACTGCTCCAGGGACATGGTGGCAGTGGCCATGCTGTGCCCTGGATGCATTGCACGCACTGTGCTCAGCACTAGGGCTGGCCAAGGCATCCCTTGTGGTGTGGGGACAGTTGATTTCTATGTCAGAGATATGCCAGCAATTCCCAAAAGCATCCCAGCCCAGTGGGGTGAACCCACAGGGGCTGGTATTGGGGGCGTCAGGCACCCTGGGCTGTTTTGGAACACAGTGCTGGATGGGTGCCCTGAGAGGTGCTCCTATCTGGGGTGAAACCCATGGAGGTAGGAGAGGTTTGCATGGGATGGAGTGGGGAAAAAGCAGTCTGTGGGTGCCTTCTCCCTCAATACGTCCTCAGTGCTCTCTGGCACCAACATGACCCTGATTTTGTGGCACCGGTGGGGCCAGCTGGTGTCCAGCTGCAGGGTGATGGTACAGCTCCTTCCTCTCAGCCTTCCTCCCACCCTGCATTCCCAGCCCTTTGAGGGCAAGGGAAGGAGTATGGCTGCTCTCTCCAAAGCTGGAGTCTGCAGGGGAAAATACAGGACAAAGGGAGTCCCAGACTGCCTGTAGTGCCAAGGCGCAGCTCCATGCCTGTCCTTGTGCCCCATGAATATGGTCCCCTCTCCCCTCTCTGATCAACATCTCATGGGTGCCACCCTCTTCTTCCTCTGCCCACTGTGACCCCCTGAACCCCTGGGGAATGTGGAGAGCCCTTCTCCATCCCTGCTGTGCACGGGTTGAGCCTCACTGAGAATTAAAAAGGGTCATTGGCTTGATTTGTGCCCTGGTTGTGTCCACCAAGACCCAGCACTGCTCCCAGCATGGGACTGAACCTGGGCCGTGCTCCTGGAGAGGGCCATGTGCCAGGGTGGTGGGCACCAGGGTGATGGGCACCAGGGTGTTTCACCAGATCTCCCTGAGGGCTCTGCTGCCTCTGTGGGTCTGAGGGTCCAGGCACATTCAGGGGACAGCAGGGAGGCATAAGTGGGATGCATGCACCCTTCCTGGTCTCCAGGATGCTCAGGCTGAGCTGGGGCTGGGGCTTTTGCAGAGGGACAGCTGCCTCTGGAGCGGTGGCCATCAGTCTGTCCCCAGGCACATGGCTCATAAAATGTCATGAAAATGCCAGGGAGCACAGGCTGGCTGGTCATACTCTCCTGGGCTGGAAGGACCCATCAATTTCCTGTCTGAGATCAATGCTGCTGACTTCCCGGTGTACACCAGGTCCTCCCACAGGATGAAATATTGAGGATCTGAAATGGCAGCTGAGGGACTGTCCAAGCAGCTTGAGCTCTTGCTTTGCACTACTTCCCCAGCCCCGATTCCGCCTGGCCAGCTGTGGAGGCTTCCTTGGCTCAGCATCCCATGGCCTTGCCTCTGGACAGCGTGGACCCTGAGGGGACCTGAGCAGAAATACAGCAGGAGCAAGCCCCAGGCAGAGCACTGTCAGCTGCTGCTCTGCTTCCAGCCCCTTCTGAGCACATCACACGGGACTGTGGCCAGGCCAGTGAATAAAAATGGGCAGGATTTGGAGCTTGCAAACTCCCTCCTGCCCCGATTCAATCAGTCCCTGGCTCAGGGGCAGTGCAGATGGCTCCCCTCCACTTCCCATCCCCACAGCAGGATCTGCCGTGGGCAAAGCCCTTCCTCAGCCCTTGTGGGTCCTGTTGGGTGCTGCTGAATGCGGGTGGGCATTGGGCTGCCGTAACTCTGCACTTCAGTGCACTTCAGTCCTGCTGACTGCTCACAGCCTCTCTCTACAGGATGTCAGTGTGGCCAAGGGCATTGACATCCCTCTCTGTCTGCTGTTGCTGATGCTCCTGGCAGGGAACAGCACCCTGGCAGCCATGCGAAGACTCTTGTTGCTGTTACATGAGTGGATGTGACTGATGCCTCCTTGATGGCCATTATTGCCCCATCTCACTTCACCCAGCCACTTCCCCAGCCAGTAATCTCCAGGGAATGGCTTTTTAATAGGCAGTCAATAGTATTTTATTATGCAGCAACAGACAGGTGCCCACGTGAAGCTTTGGGGTCCCTCGTGCTGCAAGTTGGGAGAACAAGTTCCCCTGCTCATGAGTAGCCAGGCTGTGCAAGGATGCAGCTGTGGTTGCTCCAGCTCAAGCTCCTTATCAGTGCCAGAGAACAGTGTGTGTGTTCCCAGGGTTTTTTTAGGGCATTCTGGGTCTCAGCACAGCTGGAGTAGAGTTCAGAGCAGCCAGAAAGACAAGACACTGGCTTTGCCTTCATCCAGCGTTATGTCCCCAGCTGTCTAGCCATCCCCTGACCCGGGACTCCCCATTCTCCTTGGCTACCCCAAATTCCCCTCTCTGAGATGCAGGAGGGGTGTGTTCTGCTCAGACCCTGGCATATTGGGCAGTGATATTGAGGGCTGCCCCACTACCCACTCCCTCCCCACACAGCTGGGCCAGGGTCACCCTGAAAAACATCCCAACAACTTGGCAAAGCTGCAGCTGCAGCACAGCTGGTGGCACCTCCTGGGTGGAGATGTGTGGGCAAACTTTGCCCCCATGGCTGTGGTTTGGCAACAGTGTGTGGAGATGTCCCCTGTTACCACGTGCCAGCCAGGCTCTCAAGAGATGCTGGAATCAAAGGCTCCCAGGCAAGTCCTTTAATCCCTTAATTAATAGAAAAATCTGCAGTCAGGGCATGTAACCTAATGAAAAGAACTGATCTCCTCAGGGAGAATGGTTTCATGGAGAGGGTTTTATGCCTCTCCATCACTAGGAAAGCAGTGGTTGATGGCTCCTGCCAGCCTCAGGCTCATTGCAGACCCCAGGAAGGGAATTATGGAGCCTGTTAGCACTAAGGACAATGCTCCCAACTGCCTCAAGCCCTCAGGGTCAGTCTAGTCCCTGCTGCCTTCCCAGTATAAATTAGAGGGATTATTCCTGCCAGGGAGGTGGTATAGAAACAAAAAGCCCTGCAGGACAGGGGAAGACAGAAGCAAGGGATGGGTTGTTCCCACTGCTCCACCTATGTAACAGGCCAGGGGGGAATGACTGGCATTTCAGGATGGTTGCGGGGAAGGGGCATCCCAAAACAATGCCTGGGAGTCAACTGAACAAACATTTCAGGATCCAAGGGAGCCCAGAGGGGACAGAGCAGAGGTACATCGAGGGACCAGGAGCTGCAGGGAGTGTGTGGATGCCGTTGCTCCATGTCTTTGCTTGGAGCTGGGAGAAGCATCTCTCTGTCCCTGCAATATGGAGCACATGGCCAAGTTGGGCTCCACGCCACCACCTCCTCTCCAAATACTTAGTCCGAAGAGCCGTTCCCCAAAATGTGTCTCTGTCTCATCTGTCCTCCCAGACTTACAGCAGCTTCTGTCCAGCTCCTGCCTAATCACCTGCTCCTGGCTGCAGGGAGCCCTCCTGCCCTGCCATGTCCACTCAGCACCCCCACAGTGAGCACCCGTCCTCCTCCATCACCCCTGGCCCTGCTCTCAGGAGACTCCCTCTCTCCCAGCAGCTCATGGAGTTGTTTTCCCCCCGCGCTGCCGCACACCCTGAGCGACACAGTATCTCCAGAGCTTTCAGTGAAAAGATTTATCACCATAGCTTTGAGGATTAAAAAGCAATCCATCTGTGAGGCTGCCCCAGCCTTGTAAGGCTTTTTTTTTGTGCTGTGGTTGTTTGCAACAGGCATGGGGTGGGTTTTTTTCCTTTACAGAGCCAAACTGAAGTTTTACAGCAATTGCCTTGTATATTTGTAGCCATGATAGATGGTTCCTGAGTGTGCCAGCAGATTTTTTGCCGCCCCTTTTCAAGGGAAAATGGTTTCAAGAAAAGAATTGTTTTTCACTTCCTTTGCACAGCCATGGCATGGGGAAAACTTGTCCAGTGTTAATTTAGCAGAGCCCTTGTGTTCCTGGGAGTGAGCAGTCCCTGTCTGGGGCTGGGCAGTGGGGCAGATTTGGGCTGCCCAACCATGGATGTGGCATAGCAGCCTTTTCCACCAAGATCCCAGCCTTTGTGAGGGGAGCAGGGACGCAGGAAAATGCAGATGTCAGGAAACCACAGGGATGTGCTTGGGTTTGAGCTTAGCCAGCTTTTTGAACCATATTTCATTTATTTCTCTTGAATCCCAGGATAGTGGTGGTGGTGAAAAGCCAACACCCAGGGGGACAAACAGACAGTGAGAGATCACAGAATCATAGAATAGTTCAGGTTGGAAGGGACCTTTGAATGTCATCTAGTCCAACCCCCAACATATATATGTAGAATTTGATTCTGCTCCTCGGAGCACCCCTGGGCTCAGCTTTTAGCCCCATCTTCCTGCTGCTTCCCAAAGAGCCAGGACTCTCACAGAAAATAGCTTTCAGGCAGCCTTGTGCTGTGGGGAGGCTGGGAAGAGGCGGTGTGGGAAGCATAGCCCACCCAAGGGCCTGGATGGAGGAGCTCAGGTGCAGTTCTGGATGCTCAGGCTGACTCAGCTGCGGTGCAGTGTGACTGTCACTGGGGATGTCCTTCTCCACGTCACAGCAAATCCAACAGCCCTGGAGGAACCAGGCCATGTGCAGGGAAGGGATGGCATCCCTGTACCCCATCTCTCCCTACCTTAGGGCATGCAGGGAGGGAACACACTAGGGCTAGAGGGACAAAAGACATCCCTAAGAAGTGAAGGTCTGGGTGTTATTTCCTTTCTGAAATCCCACTGTCCTCATGCCAGGGTGAGGGGAAGGACAGAGGCTCAGTGCACAGTGCAGTCTAGCAGGGACAATGCATTAAAGCCACTGGGTACCTCACAAGCATCACCTGGGACAGTGTTAAAACCCCACCTCAGTGGGTTAGAAGAGAAGAGACTGCCTGGTTAGCCCACGCCTTCTCCCGTCGCGACTGTGTTGTTGCTAAAGATGACAGAATTTATGTCAGAGGAGCCTGTGTGATGCTTAATTTTGTTCATGGGGACACTTTGGTTAAGAAATGAAAGTGATGCATAATTAGCACAGCAGTAAGTGGATTAAAGCTGGCTGCATGGCAGAGCTCTGAGGCTAATGGGGACTGCTATTGACTGGCTATGATTGCTGGCAGGACTGGGGGGATTGGGCTCAGCCCCTAGGCCCCAGATTGTCCCTGAATATTGTCCATGAACAGGTCCCTAGGGCTTAGGGAGTGCAAGTAGAGCACCCTGAGACTGATCTGGAGGATAAAAGCCCTGCAAAGGACTTCCCCACAGCCCACACAAGCCGTACTTTGGGTCCCAAGCATACGCGTCCCAGGGATCTGCCCTGGTCCCCTGTGTGGGATGACGGGGCACCAGCCCTCCAGTCCTCATTGGGGTGGAATAAATTCCAGTATGAAGAGGAAGGCTGGGATGCCCTGACTGGGAAAAGCTAACTTTTATCTAGTGTTAGATATATATTTAGAACCAGTGAAACTGGTCTCTGACCAGTCCCTATTGTCCCTGAGCAGGTCCCTGAGGGTGGTGGTGGAGTCTCTCAAGGGGAAATGCCTCCTCATGGATTGGGTGCTTTTCTGTAATGTCAGCTCCTCTTCAAATGTGTTTGTGAGAGTGTTTGCTTCTGCTAAGGACTTGTCTGTGTCAGAATCAGGAAGGGAATAACAGCCCTTGCTCCTCCATTCCACCATGCCCAGATGGCATCTTCCCTTCCCTCCTGGGAGCTGGCAGTACCTGGGCTGAATCCCTCCAAAATGAATTTGAATGAAAACAAGTAAAAACCCAAGATATGGACCCAGGCTCAGGACTAGACCCCAGCTGTCTCTGCTGCAACGTTATTATAGTGGCAGACTTTAATTATGTGGGTTTATCACTCTTTGTGCTTATCACGGCAGCCAGGGCGAGTTTGTCTTCTCAGTTCAGGACTATTTAATGTGGCGCGTTGGAGAAAGCTGTCTGAGAGACATTTGGAGGCCAAATACATCTTTCTTCTTATCTTTCTTTGGTGGCTGGAGTGACTGTCTCACATTACAGACAATCTCACATTAATGATGCTGAGACTGAGCATGAGACATCCCCTTCCGCCCCCAGAGCTTGCGTCAGGCACAGGATGGTCCCAGCTGGCCCTGGGGCTGAAAGCCAGGCCAAAAGCTGTATTTCACACAGCAATCAGCCTGAGGCTGCCAGGAGGTGAAGACACAGGTTCACAGTGGGTATTTGGCAGAGACTGACTGAGCGGCTTCCCCAGGCAAGCTCCTCTCTGTTCCCCGGCAGGGCAGGTAGGTTCCTGCAGGGGCAGGAGCTGCCAATGGGCAGCAGAAAATGAAGACACGGACATAAATCTGTTTTTCCTCAGCTCCTGTGCCTGACCTCTTCCAGGGCAGCTGCTAGAAACTCTTTGCTGCCTGACACTTGCTTGTGTAGGCTCGTAAAGAAACTCAGCAGCACAGCCCTTCATGCCCAGCCAGGGGATGCTCCAAGGGGAGGGGGGAATCCCTGGGGTGCTACAGCTTTATGGCAAATGGTGGACAAGGTCCTGTTTTCTCAGGGCAGGCTTTTGGCTTGTTGGTCTTGTTCCTTTCAGGCAACTTCCACCTCAGAAAGCATTCCTACAGGTTCCCTGTCTCCCTTGGCTGGGCTAGGTCCCACAACCCATCAGTCTCCATGCGTGCTCTCGCATGGCAGTGGTCTCAGCACACAAAAGGATGTCCCTTCCCCAGCCAGACCTCACTGTGGCAGACACCTGCTTTTCAGTGTCCTGCTCACAGGGAGAAGTGTGAGCCATGGCACCACTCCTCCCTTCCTGGCATTTCCCACTACTCCCTCCCATTACTGCAGCCCCCCCCCCCCCCCGCCCAGTTATCACTGGCCCAAAGCACCCCCTCCTCTGCACACCAACCCCTCCAGCACTTGGCTCAGTTTAATTCCTTTTAATTTGTCATCCCTTGCTCAGAACAGCTGGGACCAATTTGCTGCTGCTGTCACCAGAAAGAAATCAAGTTAATGACAAGAAAGACATTATAATTTAGGAGGCCCATCAAGCCTCACCACTGTATTAATAAAGAACAGGGAGGATATTGCTGCTGCCTGCTTTGCTCTTCTCTCCCACACCTACAGCCCCAAGCCATCCTGGGAGCCTGTTAGCAATACCAGGCTCAAGCTGTCTTTTTTCAGGTACTGCCTTGTATTTGCATTGTGGTGGGAGCTCTTCACTCCTCTGGTGTTTTCAAGTGATTTCTGCCCTGGCTCAAGGGAGATTCACATCTCTCTACAGCTCTTCACTTGTCCAAACTTATCCTGGCCTCAGCTCCAAATCTCTCTGATGGGACTGATTTAAACAACCTCCTTGCACAGATGGAAAAGCAAATGGCTTGAGCTGGGTTTCATTCCTATTTTTCTGTGGCAATCCTGGCTGACAGGCGGTGACTCCATCTGGCAGGAGCCCGAAACACAACAGCAGCAAGTGCCGTGCTAAAGCATCATCTGTGCGAGCTGGGAGCTCTGCAAGATCAGGGCTGGGTGAGAACTTCAGCCCCCTGCCATGGGAGAAGGGAGGTAGATGAGGCATTTCTACTGATTGTGTGTGTGATGGATCATTGAACAGCAGCAAAAAGCTAAAAGAAAGAAAACAGAGTAAATGATGATAATTGCAATGAAAAGCACCCATTTGCACCCAGTGGGGTGGGTGAGTGTGGCCATAGAAGCATTTAAAGGTTTTTCCTCCTAAAATAGGATCCATGTCTCTCTGATGATTGTCTCTGTACAGTTGTAGCTGGGAGGTGTAACAGAGTTTAATGCCTATTCCAAAAGGCACTGGGTTACAGTAGGAAACCATCCATCCTTGGAACTGAGATAGATCTGATGGGCCCTATCTTCAAGCATCTCCTCCCTTGCTGGGAGCACCAGACTTAGGAGGCGTCTCTGTGTCCATGTGCTGTTCCTCACAGCTCCTGCCTTGCCCCAAAAGTTTAACATCCCCTCAGTGCAAAAGCTCCCCAGAGCTGAACAGGTTCTTTGGCTGACACTGGTGCAATTTTATTCTGCAGGTGTGTGTTGGGAGATGCTGGGATCAGCAGTGAAGTACTCTGTGCATGGCTCATGATTATCCCCCTTAAACCTACTAGTAACAGGTTTGGGGATCTCTAACCCCATTCAGGAGGTCCCAATACTTGGCTTTTCTGTGCCAATGATGATTTTGGTCACTAAGCCTGACTGTGCTTTAGCCAAGAGTTGGGAGAACAATTTAAAAACAGCAGGAAAGACCAGGCTAAGCAATCTGGTATCCTTTCAATTTAGCACCCAGAGGGAGCTGGAGCATCTCCACGCACAAGCTGCAGGGAGACATGGTCCCACTGCAGTCCTGCTCTGCCAAGGGCCTCACTTCAGCCATGCCCCTCCTTGCTAGGGAGGTTGGGACCCCTCCTACTGCGGCACCAGAGGGTGTGAATTCACAGGTCACCCCACAGTAGCTGCTTTTGGCAGCTGAGACACTCGTGAGTGTGATGTGGCTCAATGGGCACCTGTCAGCATCTTCAGGACTTTCTGCTCTAATTTCCCCTTGTACAAGAGGCTGTTCTGTGCCTGGTGCCAGCCCCACAAAATCAGGCTCATTCCCCAAGAGAAGGATGTAATGGGTTTTTTTCCAGAAAACAGTTGGGCACTTTGCAGTGAGCCACCACATTGCTGCTGTCCCTCTAAGCCCCCTGTTCACTGCCTTTGCTCCAGCCTCAGTGATGGCAGGAGGAGGATCTTCTTTCTGCAGGTGAAAGCAAGGGCAGCAGGAGGAGAAAAACAGATCCTGGTTTTTTGCAAATACCTGCTTGGATCCAACACACAGGGGAAAAGAGAGAGGGCTCAATGTGAGTGAGCAAAGCAGGACCCTCCGTGCTTGGTGCGTTTTTGCACCCTCTGGTCATTCCTGTGCTAAATGCATCTTTCAATACTAAGAGGGTGAAGCTCAGGCTGTGCAGCACTGCACTAGTCCTGCAGGAATGACAGTGCAAGTACAGCTCAGTGCTCTTTTAGACTCATTAAGGTTTGCCTTTAGATAGTTTTCCAGCAAAGCCGGATTCTGGGGGGCAGGGACCAAGGGATGCACTTGTCTCCTCCGTCTTTGTCAGAGGTGAAAACAACTCTTGACCTCCACATTTGGCCAATCTGCAGGATCTTTTCAATAGCCCCATCCCAGTTTTGGCCAAGACTTTGGCAAAAGATTGATGGTGAAACCAGGCTCTGTGTTAACCCTTGCACTGCTGCAGCAGGTGCTTGTGAGGGCTCAGGCTAGTCCTGAACAGAAACCTCCCGTCTCTTCTCTGTGCACAGGCAGCCTTCACCTGCAGTGTGATAGAGGCACTTGAAAACTGAAGGCCAAGGAAAACCCATTAAAATAGAGAAACTTGTCATCCCTGTAGGCTTTCCATTAAATTTTCCCTTCTGGACCTTTCTCCCAGTGCAATCTCCTTTCACAGACAGGTTTGCTCCCACAAGGGCTGTGGATCGCCCACTGGGGATGTTTTATCACCTTCAAGGTCTGGGCGATGTAGGCCCTGCACAGGAGACATTTTGTGTGGAGCAGCTCAGTTTCCCTGGGAGTGATGCCCTGAGCCAGGGTGAGGATGCAGGCACAGGATGAGCCCCGGTGAGGTCATAGGACTAGTTTGGACACTCCTCAGCCTAAAGGCACATCTGCCCCAATCTCAGCAAGTTTAGGCATGAGGCTATGAGGCTCAGAGCCCAAAGGGTGCTGGGTTTGGCACCATAGCAGTGATGATTAATTCTGCTCCCAAAAAAAGGGTGCAGAGCAAGCACTGCTCCACAGTACAGACCCTGACCTCTGCCCACCACTGCACAGGCACATCCAAAGGGAGACACAGGAGCGTGCTTCCCTTACCCGCAGCATTCTCAGGAAATCTATTTCTTTCCTAATATCCCAACAAACCCTCAGCAAGGCTGTTATACACACATATGTACCAACATAGGTGTATTTAGGCTAACTTTAGTTTCATAAAGGCTTTTATAGAGTAAATGCAGCAGCTCACACAGTCAGGGCTGCCTTACCTGGAGAGGTGGGACACGGGGAGCACCAGTACTCCTCCTCCCCTGGCTCAGTCTCTACCTTCAGCCATTTCCAAAAAGCCAGAGGGACCCTCTTCCTCATCCCTGGGGCTGTAGGAAAGCACCTTCTCTTTCTTTCCAGATTTTTTTTTTTTAAACTCTGTAAAGAACTGTACTTAAAGAGGTTCAATTTCAAGCCATGAATCAAATGTTTGGAAGAATTGCAACCTCACGAAGATAAATCAGGGTACAAACAGTGCTCAGAGGTTACTTACCCCACTGAGAATGACTGTAAAAAGCCATACTTTTTCCAATCAACAGCATACCCAGGGAGCCCGTCCTCACAGGCAAGACAGAAAGTGCCAACTACTTGTAAATTATATTCATGGACCTTTTATGGGGCAGATGCTACATTATTGGACTATGGCAGGGTAGAGAAAGTAATGAAGGCAAATAGTGCAGAGCCACCAGAAAAACAAATCAAATAAGGGTTTGACAGCATGATCTGTACTTGGTTTTGCTCAAAGAAAATTGCAAGTTCTTTTCATTTTCATGCTGGAGGTCAGGAAGGGCTGCATGGGCTCCCTTTATCCTTGGGCAGGGGGTTGCTGACATGAGTTTGAGAGCTTAGATGGAAATTGTGCCTCTTGTGGCTTTTTAGGCTCCAGGTGAGGTGCTGGGGTAACCCAGTGCTGTGGAGGGGCAATGCCTCGCTCATGGGTAGGTGGGAAAAAACTCAGCAGGGGATGGTCTTGAGAAGGATCCCCTCCCCCTACGCTGCTGCAAGTCCTTCCTTCCTCCACCTTCTGTAAATGGGCCTTATGCATCCTGCCCGGCAATGGGATATGGGATTCCTGCCATGTGGGCTCTGAAGTCCCTGCAGGGGGTGATGCTGTACAGCCACCATAGCAATCCCCATCCTTCACTGGCTGAGAACCCCTTGGAAAGTGCAGAGAAACCACTGGCACACCACGTTCTGAGGGTCGACACTGCTTTTCCCAGCAAGCAAATCACCCTCTCCAGCTTGAAGCAGTGCTCACTCAGCCCCATTCTGATGTGCTTAATCCCAGGCAATGTGCAGGCTCTGCCCTGTGCTCCACATCATCTATCATCTGCATAATAAATATACTAAAGCAGACAGCTAATTACTGGGAATATGGAACCTGGCAGGAGGTGGGCAGACCTTCTCATGCCTTTGCCATGGCTTGTTATAAATGGGTTGTACTGCTCAGAGTTATCTTCCAGATCCCATGGCTGACAACATCCTAGAGCTGTGCTGGGGGCAGCACTGATGCTTGGAGCCCAGACCCCCATCCTCATTGCCATGGCTGGGGGGAGCTTCCCTGGGGAGGGGCTGCCTGCCTTCTCCATGGTCCTTCTAGCCCTTCCCTGTTCCTCTGCTCCCCAGGATAAGCTCTCGCTCCTGCAGGTTGTCACGGCACTAATTCATTCAGTCCCTAAGGTTTCAGTGCAAGCTCCCATCCCGCGTAACTATCATGTTCCTTGGGAGCAGCTCATGCCCCTTCCTTGCCATGATATAAGCGATTATTAATGCATTAGTGTTGGGCTGCTGAACCATAATGTTTTTATAGTCAATAGCATTAAGCATTTAATTACCCAGCGGGATGAATTGATGGGCTTCTTTCTTTGCTCTACAATTAAAACTAAGCAGGAGAGATGCAGTGTAATTTTCAGTCTGCTTCAAGCTTCCTCTGCCATTTCATACACAGGGAGATGAGCTGTTGCCTTGTAAGGGATGGGAAGAAGAGGACTTTTCCCCAAGAAACCATGTTCTCACCTCCCTCCCAAGATACACTTATCATGATCACACGCTTGCCCAGCTTAATGAGACACCACTGAGTCGTTCAGGACCAGGTTTCAGGTCTGACAGCACCAACAGTGGGGATATTATTCCTCTGAGTCTTATTTTTAACTGCGGTCGTAGGAAGTTTGGAAGCAGTGGTTTTAACTCGCATCCTGTCAGTGGGAATTTCTGCAGTGAGAGCTGCTAAGTGAAACAGCCCAATGTACTGCTGGGACGAGGCACAAAGAACCCAAGAGTGGTCTGGGCTGGCACAGTACTTTTAGCCCTACCTTTTGATGGAGTTTTCTGTGGAGGAGAGGCCGGGGCAGATGGGGAGTGAAATCTGGATGGGCTCAGTATCCCTGACTCCTGAGTTCTGACTTCTCCCAGGCTCTCAGGTGGTCTCTACGGCTCGACACCTGCACAGGTTGCTTGAGCTCTGCAGGCACAGTCAAGTGCAAAGTGACCCTCTCCACAAAAGCTCAGCTTGTGTCTGGATCTCTCCATGCAACCACGAGAGCCCTAAGGGTGGCTAGTCCCTCCCACTGGCAAGTTGAGGAAAGAGCTTTGCAAACTGCATGGATGGGGCTCAGTAGGCAACTTTAGCTGGGAGAACACAGCCCAGCAGCTCCCTGGGGGAATGATACAACATTTCCCACTAAGCTAAAGAAGCCACCTGGCATGCTTTCCACTGGCACTGATGCCTGTTTTCGAGGGCAGTTTTGGCTCTTGCTCCCTGGCAGAGGCTAGGACACGTTATACTGGGGACACGTGTGCATGTGTGTGTGTGTGGCTCTGCTCTCCCTGGTGGCATTTGGCTCTGTTCTGGTTCTAGAGGTAAGGGGAAGCCCTGGGTTTCCATGCCAATCTGCTCTCTGCCTTCGCTGAGTGATGGGTGCATGGGTGCATGTGGCTCCCAAGGCAGGGATGAGCTCACCCCCTCGCTCAGATACAAACACAAAAATAAGGGGAGTGGAGAGAGACTCCTGCTTTTCCAGTTCGGACTCAAGATTGAATTTTTTTTTATTGAGAAGTAAAATAAGAAAAAAATTTGCCTGGTTTGGTCTTGTTCCAGGCAGAGTGTCTGCCTTCTGCTGGCCCCGTGCCTGGGAGCTGCTGTGAAGTGGAAATAGCCCAACACAGACCTGGGAGCAGAGAGAGCTTCCAGCAGGTAATGCGTGAGCAGCATGCTCCATGGGGCTGTGCTAAGGGGCAGATGTGCTGAGCCACAAGCAAGGTGCAGATGTTTTACTTGAATGTCTTGACAGTCATCCCTGGGGACCCACAGTGCTTGTCTGGATCCCATTCCCTATTGCCCCAGCTCTAGGAGATGAATGGGATGCACAGAAATGCCTGTGCAAGGAAGAGCTTCCACCTCTGGGCTGTCTCCACAAAGGTCCTGGAAAGCCTTCCCAAGTGCTGCAGGGCAGTGCAGGGAGATGTGCAGTTGCACAGGACTGTGAGGTGAGCTGGCTGCTGGCCTGGGATTGCTGAACTGGGATCACCTGTAGCTTCTCTCCAGATTGACTTGCCCTGGGATATAAAGGCATTTACATGCATTGCTTCAAAACACCTGCCTATTCCCATCTCACCAACTTTCTCCACTCCAGCTTTCTCCAATCCAAGAGAGAAGAGTGCTCCCAAGCCTTCCTCTCACCACTCAAATTGCTCTACATCTCCCTATCCTGGTTCTTCCTCTTTGTCTCACACCTACTGCAAGTCCTCTTTGTTTCAGTCCCACTTCTCTCCCTCACAACCTTTTTTCCAGGGCTGCACTTGTTCTTCCCACTGAGCAGAGCCAGAGGGGAGTCCCTCCTGGCCCAGAGGCTCTGGGTGTCTGCATGGGCTTGCTGGGGGCTCACAGGCAAGCAGCAAGATCCTGCTGCCAGCTCCAGGCAAGAGGTATTAGGGAGAGGAACTGGACTGCCAGAAGGGTCATCTTATGGGAATTGGCTCCTTCTGGAAATAGAAAAGCCCTTCTTCTCTGCAGGGTACCAGAAAAGACCACTCTGAGGAATACTTGGAGGTCAGGGCTAAGTGCAGCGTGTACGAAACTCCTTGTGTGAGTCACCAGGGCATTTCCTTGTTCATGAACCCCAGGAAATGGCACAGGGATGTGCTGGGTTAGCACCCAGCATCTGCTGGAGTGACAACTGGTACCTCTGGCTCCAGGGGCCCATCAATACCTTCAGCATCCCACCTCAAGAAAGGATGGTCTGCAGAGAAGAAATCCCGTTCTCTGCCAGGCACTGTCATTCCTGCAGCCTAACGTGTCCCAAGCTGCCCATTTCAAGGCACAGGACGTGTGCTGGTCTGCGGCCACTCAAATTAAATGCCATTTGTCACAGCAAGCCCTGCGCCAACTTCATACTCATCAGCCTTGAGGGCTCTCCTCTTGGCATGGACAGGGGGATAATGAAGAAAAGACTTAATTAGAGTACCACACAAACCCATCTCATTTGATGACCTGCATTAATCAGGGCCTGGGGATAGTTTTCTCCCCCTGACAGGTATTTGAAGTGAGCTGTGCGGTTGGGAAGAGAAAGAACAAGCCCTGAGTGCCTGGTCCTGCTGAGTTACCATCCATCATCTGTGGTACTTGCTGGCATGGGAGCAGCACAATGGGGTGAGGTGGGCACTGGTGACAGGGGAAGAGGTTTTGCCAGTGGGACATGGGGACGCTCAAGAGGTTTTAAGCAGCACCTAGGCCTGGGATGGGTAAATTTGTTTATTTGGTGGTATTTTTGCTACCATCTTTGCCAGGGAAGCAAGCTGGGGATGGGGAACTTGGACACATTCAATGACTTTTTTAGCTCATTTCCCCCCTCTCTGAGCCCCCACAGGGTGTTTGCATGGAGATCCCTGATAGTGTTCTGGTAGCAATTGCCTTCACCAGCCACTTTTCCCTCTCCTGACTGCACTTGGCTACAGCTTATATCTGGTAGGTATCAAACGCAGGGCGCATCTCAGACTCTTCTCCACATCCCCAGATCTCCTGGGAGTGATACAGTAGGCAGGGCGGGATGTCCCGCTCAGCTGCACCCACAGAGGCTGTTTCAGGGGGCCGGGTAACCCCGCGGGCTCCCACCCGGGACAGGCGCTGCAGCCTTTTGTCACCATCTAGTGGAAACACGCGGCCGCGACCAGGCACTGGTTGAGCAGGACGTTTGGGGACACTCACTCCCCTCACCCGTGGTTCCTGTGGGGATCCCCCCGAGCTGCTCACCCATTTTTCGTGGCTTTTGGGGAGCCCGTTTTGCCTCGCAGCCCAGCTTCCCCTTAGCCCTGGGCAGCAGCAGCTGGGTAAGGTGTCTCCAGTGCTGCCAGGCTCGGGAGAAACATAGGGGATGAGTCTCTGCTGTGCCAGAAACTGCAAATCCATGGCAAATCCCTCCCGGGGTCTCCACTAAACCAGTTAAATTCCCTTTAAATGTGGAATTAGATCAATGCTCCCAAGCTGTAGACATGCTGCAACAAGAGACAGCCATAAAAGGACCTAAAGTATATTTACTGCACAAATAGAGCTGTTAAACCTGCTCTTTTGGTCAAATTACCCTTCACTGATGCTGCTCTGCAGACCTCCCTTGGCTCTGAAATTTCTGGCAGTGCCTGCAGAGGAGCAGGGCTGTGCTGTGCCACTGGGCCAGCCTTGCAATCTGGTGTGTTCCCAAAACAAGGCTGGCCTTGCTCCCCTCCAGCATCCTCCTGCCCCCTGCTAGGGCTGCCTGGAGGTCCTGACCACAGGTAGGATACAGGCAACAGCCCAGCCTAAGTGTTGGAATCTGCAATGTCCTGGCTACCTTCCTCCCTGCAGCATCCCAGGCCCTTTATGGCCACAACAGCAGCTGGCAGGGTCGGGCCATATCCAGACCTGTTCAATGGTGCATGGATTAACACAACACTGTGGGCAGAGTTGGTTCTCACTCCTCTGCACGGGGCTGCTGTGCTCCTTTCCCTGAACATCGGGTCCTGCTGCACCCTCAGAGATGCCAGTGCCAAGGACAACCTTCCAGCACGCTGCTGGGAAAAGAGCTGGAGCACGGGCCATACAGAGATGTCCCTTGCCAGGGCTGGGAACTGAGACTGGCCAGCTTCCAGCCCAGCTCTCCACTGATCCCACCACCGGCACTGTGTTATTAGACACACGCAGTGTCCCAGCAGCCAAAACTGCCCCCAGCTGGAGCAACACTTGTCCCTTTCTCATGGCAAACCACCCCTCCCACAGCATGGGGAGGAGCCAGGGCCAGCCCCAGCATTGGTTGCAGAGCTGTACAGGCAATCGTAGTAGGGGATTTTGTTGCACTACATGGATGGCAAGGAAAGTGCAATCAGCTCTTGCTTCAGACAGATAAAAATGCCTTCCAGGTCTCTCTGTCCTCTGTCTCCATCACTCTGCAATCCCTCAGGCCACCCTAGGTGTGTGTCACTTCTTCCCCCAGCCACTTGGGGATAGCTCCTGCAGGACACAGTGGGACATGAGCCAGGTGTGGCTATTTCATGTGCAGAGTCCAGCTGCCCTACACAAAGGGTTTTCCCAGCTGGGATCCCCTCTGCCTGCATGTGTGACCAGGGCTGGGACATGGTCAGTCTCCCCTCTGTTCCAGCTCCCTCCCTCCTCGTACTAGCTGATGGTGGCAGGCTCTCCACAGGCTGGCTTGCTCCTGGAGAGGCTAGCTGATCCCATCACCTCTTTGTGAGCAGGTGCCTTCAGCTATAGCTCTGTCTGCCCGGAAACTGCCTCTCCTTGGCCAGCAGAGTAGAAAGAGGCACTAGGACAGCCTAGGAGCCAGTAATATCGGCTCATCCACAGTGTGTCCCTTGCTTTCAGGTGGCACTGAGTAACACAGGGGTATCCCCTCAAGGCCATCAGGGCCATGGAGGTCTGCATTCTTTGATAATCTGCATTTTTTTTCTTTAGGTCGCACTAGGATTTTGTGTTCCCCAAGTCAGGGGCTTCTCTCAAGCAGGCCCTGGAAGGGCAAACTGGTACAGTCGCACATGCCTGAGTCAGGAGACCCGAGGAGCTGGCTGGACACCCAGTCTGAAGTGGGAGGGGATGTAAGGCAGTGGGGAATTCCCATCAAAGGAGGACACTCCAGTCCAGGGGGAACACAGGCAGGGATAATGCAGCACTCAGCCCTGCCAGCACACCAGCAAGTTAAACAGGAGCACCGGGGGTCATTCCTATCCTGACTTTACAACCATCGGGGTAAAACTCCATGGGACAAAACCTGGTATCTTCTCCCAATGACTGAATTCAAAAGCATTCATCGGGCAAGCACGGGCTTATTTTTTTCTCCAGCTTTGTGCCTTTTCTCCCTGACGGGAGAGGTGGAGGGTGGCAGCTGCAGGTGCTCCTGTGCCAACTGCAACCCCAGCAGCTGTACACTGACCAGCTCCTGTAGATTCTTCTTCAAGCTGCTCAGTCCCTCCTGAGGACCAGCAGAGGATGCCCGCGGGGGAGCGGAGCAGGGCTGGCAGAGGGAGCGCTGGGGAGACCCCAGCCCCAAAGAATAAGGCGAAAGTGTGCTAGGGCAGGGTTCCTGTGTTCCCGGGCACCGCGCTGCCGCAGGGCCAGCCGCGGAGGGCGGGGATTCCCGGGGGGTTCCCGGGGTGTTCGGGACCCCCGGTACCCCGGCCCTGCCGCACCACGTGGCTGCGCCCGCCGCGTGCTCTCCCGCGAGCGCGGCCACGCCCCCCCACCGGGGCCCCACCGCCCAATCAGCGCGCAGGCGCAGCGCTGCCTCCCCCCCATTGGCAGGCGCCCATTCCCCCCGGGCGGGCAGTGCGTCCCCCGCCCGCGCCCCCCGCCCCGCAGCCCCGCGGCTGTAACGCGCCCTCCCGTTGGCCGATGGCAGGGCGCCGGCCATTGGCGGAGGGGCTGGAGGGGCGGAGGGCGGCGATTGGCCGGGCGACGCGGCGCTCGCGGCGATTGGCCCGTGTGGGGGCGGCGGGGGCGGGGCCTGGCGCGGGGCGAGCAAAGGGGGCGGAAGGGGCGCGCGCTCGCTCTTTCGTGTCAGTGCCCGGCCCGGCCGCCCGCGCGTCCCCGCCGCTCCCGCCGCGCCACCGGCACCACTCCCGCCGCGCCGCCGGCACCGCCCGCCCCGCGCCCTGCACAGCCCCGGCCGCCGCCCCTGCGCCGCCAGGCACCGCCGCCATCATGGTGAAGATCGCCAAGGTGAGGGCGCGCCGCCGGGGCGCAGCCGGCCGGGCGGGAGAGCGGGACGGCCGCCGCCGTGGCGTGGCGGGTGGGGATGGGGTTGGGATGGGGAAGCAGGGAGGGAGCCGGGCCGCCTTCCCGCCGCTGTTCGCTCGGGCCGCGCGGCGGGTCCGGGCCTGCTCGGCCCCGCCGTGAAGATGGCGGCGAGGGGAGGGGCCGCGGGCCCGGAGGGAGCGGTTTCGAGCACTCCCCCCGTCCCGCTCGCTCCGAGCGGCGGTCGCCAACGGGGGTACGGGGCTGGAAGGGAGAGTCGGTGATGGGGGGGGAGCCGTGTGTGTGAGGGACGGGGGGGGAGCGCCGCGTGCAAGGGCGCGCGGGACCGGGGGGGCGGGGCTACGTCACCGCGCGGCCACGTGGGGCGCGGGAAGTGCGAGCACGTGGGAGCGGCCCCCGGACCCCCCGCAGCACCGGGAGGGCCCCGCACACCGGCCGTGGGAGACCCCCGGACCGCCCCCCCCGTTACCCCGGGGCGGCCTCTTGAGCGCCGCGGGGGCGGGCGGGGCGGCCACGTGGTTGGGACAATTGTCCACCGGAGCGCGGGCGGCCAAGGTGTGCACGGAGCTAAACGCGCTGCCCGCGCTCTCTTTCAGACCCCGAAGAACCAGATCAAACAGAAGAAAATGGCTCCTCCTCCGAAAAAGTTCGAGGAGAGCGAGGAGGAAGAGTCCTCTGACCTAGACGAAAGCAGCGGAGAAGAGGTGATGGATCTATAGATAAAAGTCGGAAGGATGCACATGTTACAAAAGTGTCATGGGGCCTGTGGGTTACACTGTGGCAAAATGAACATTAATAAACAATCGGTGTCTGTCAGTTAACTGTGGCTAAAAGACAAAGTGAATTTTATAAAGTAAAAGTAATAGGGGGGAAAACTAGCTTAGAAATGTAGCAAAGTCTGTACTTCTAAGCTTTGGAAGGACTGCTGGGATCTCAAAGCTGTCCTAAAGCTGATGAGCAAGTAGGTGAATATTAACTCTTGTAAGAGCACAAATTATGTGCAAATCTAGAAGTTTCAACCTATTAAATGCTATTAGAGATCACTGGTCTTGCTTCAGGGCCAGGGAATTTGGAGGGGCTTGAATGTTACATAAGTAGTCTGTTAAAAGCATGGAAAATGTGGGTTTGGTCTTTATTAATTCAATAGGATGGGCAATTAAGGTAACTTAAACTGTCAGAAGGTAATGCTTTAGATTGCAGTTGCTGTATGTTTGTCTGATATTGAAGTAATTGTAGCATAAAGGGGCAGCATAAGAGTCTTACACTAATGTGTCTTTCAGATGATCCCTCAGAAGAAACCACAAAAAGTAGCTGTTACCCCAGCCAAGAAGGTTGCCACCCCTGCAAAGAAGGTTGCTACTCCTGCGAAAAAGGCAATTACACCTGCAAAGAAGGCTGTGCCTACTCCACAGCCCAAAAAGGCTGTTGCTCCATCACCTAAAAAGGCAGCTGTCCTAACCAAAGGAGCAAAAAACGGAAAGAATGCCAAGAAGCAAGAGAGTGAGGAGGAAGATGACGATGAAGATGATGACGAAGATGAGGAGGATGAAGAAGAGGAGGATGAAGAGGAAGAAGATTCTGGTAAGTTACTTTTGAAATATGCGTCCATCCTTGTATAAGTTATGGGAGGGGTGGGGAATCCGTGAAGTCTGGATGAGAACTTGGGCTGCAGCTGCATTACACACAGCCCGTGAAGCACCTCCTAGTTTCCTGACCAGTCTTTGCTGATTTTGTAAAAATCTTGTGAAACAAAGTACTTTCTACCCATACCACTCAGCCTTCCAGCCTTGATAATAAAGACTTGTTGTACTCATGATGCAGATGAGGAAGAGGAACCACCAATGCCTGTGAAGCCTGCAGCCAAAAAGCCTGCAGCAGTACCAGCCAAAAAGCCTGCAGTTGTGCCAGCAAAGCAGGAATCTGAAGAGGAGGATGAAGAGGATGATGAGGAAGATGATGAAGATGACGATGGTATGTGGGATTTAGGGAAACTTTGTCTGACTCTAAAAAAAGATGGGTAACTAATAAGCACTTATGGGGAGCCTGGGGAGGGGAGTAACTTAATGGATTAGTGGGAATGATGCAGTGTGTGCCCATCTGGTTTTAGCTGGTTGATGTCCATGTTGGCTGAATGGGTTTATCCCTATTAGTAAAACTTCTTACTTTTGGTGAACGGGTATTATTTTTTAATGCAATAAAACTTTAGGGGGAGAGGCAGCTTTTATAAACAACTATCAAACTTCTTTCTTGAGAACAAACAAACTGAAGGAGGTGTGAGAAACACTACTTTGCTTCATGGAATTTTCTTTTCTTAGTCTCAAAAGAGGCTTAATCTGAAACTGACTGAAATACTGTGCTTAACTTGTTTCAGAGTCTGAAGATGAAGCCATGGACACAGCCCCTGTTCCAGTGAAGAAAACCACTCCAGCCAAGGCCACACCAGTGAAAGCCAAGGCAGACTCTGAAGATGAGGAAGATGATGATGAGGAAGATGATGAAGAGGATGATGAGGATGATGAAGAGGAGGATGCTGAGGAGGAAAGTGAGGATGAAAGTGAGTTTAAATGTTTTTGAGATCATAACTACTCAATAACAGGAAGGATGGCTGAACAAAAATTTTGTCCCGTCTTTTGGGCTGAGGAGCAGTTGTTCTATGACAAGAGGTCTTGCATATGACTGGTGTAAAGTTTAATGCTCCTGTGTTGATTCTGTATAGGAAAAGTTCTGTATTTTTCAGTGTTGTTGTTTGTTCTCTGTCACAGAACCTGTCAAGGAAGCACCTGGAAAGAGGAAGAAAGAAATGGCCAATAAAAGTGCACCAGAGGCCAAGAAAAAGAAAACAGATGGTAAGTGGTGTGGGATCATCATACTTTGCTGATGGACTGAGATTGGACTGCTGGGTGAGGAACAGAACTCTGAAGAGCCGGAATGCCGGGGTGGGGTTTCCCAGCACAAATGATGATGATAAGGGACTTAATACTGACACATGATGTCACTTTTGAGCAGAAACTGATGTGCTTAAGTTGTCTGGAGTCTGGCTCCCAGTTGTTAAAAAAACTGCCTGAAAAAAAACCCCACTTTATTGTCTTTTTATTTAAAGGGCCTGTGTCAGCTTTCTCCCTCTTTGTGGGAAATTTGGTCTGCACCAAGGAGTTTGAAGAGCTGAAGGCTGGCATCAGAGAATTCTTTGGGAAGAAGAATATCGAAGTTTTAGATGTCAGAATTGGTGCTTCCAAGTGAGTTCATCAGCAGAATTCTGCTGCTTATTTCTTCTAATTGGCAATAATTTGTTTAGAGGGGTGCAAGTGTGCTCATGCTGATTCCCTTCAAGATGGTTTGCTTGGTAGTGTATGGAGGAGCTGCAGTACTGATAAGGGTTTAATACTTTGCCTGGTGTGCAGCTATGTCAGAGTGCCTTCCTAAAGGGAGAGCTGCCACTGCAGAGCTGTTCTCTTAGGTGGAACAGGTAGCACTTAATTTATTACAGTCAAACTTGACCAGTGGAAACCCCTGGGTTTGGGTTTTCGTTTGTGGTCTTAGCTGCCAGAGGGAGATCAGCTGAGATATTAAGGCTACTGTTGTTTCAGGCGGTTTGGCTATGTGGACTTCTCATCTGCTGAAGATCTGGATAAAGCTCTCCAAATGAATGGAAAGAAGTTAATGGGTTCGGAAATCAAACTGGAAAAAGCAAAGAGCAAGGAAACTATGAAAGAAAATAAGAAAGGTATGAGCAACGACTCTGCATACCTGTGTACATCAAAGAAGAGTTGTTACAATGGCGGTTTGGAGCAGGCTTGGGGTATAACTGATGCCTGCTTTTCTACTCTTTTATGGCAGATCTTCGTGCTCTGGCCTCTACATAGTAAAGTTTCTCAAATGCTGACATGTAGATATGCAAGTTCAGACTAGAATATCTGCAAATGTGGTCCCAAGAAATAGTACATATTGGGATGACTTTGGAGGAAATGTGTTTCCTTTAAAGCTTTAGGACCTGTTTCCTGACCTTGATGCCCTTAAAAGAAGTTCAGTGGCAGCATCATTAACTTTCATAATAGTTGCTTTTGCAGCTTCTGAAAATGTGAATACTTGCTGTGGTTTATTTTCTGCTAGATAATTTGCTGGCAGTGGCAGTGGAGACGAGGAGGGATTTTTAGCTGGTGACCTGAAAGTAACTTTTCTCTCTTTGCAGAGAGAGATGCCAGAACACTGTTTTTGAAGAACCTGCCCTACCGCGTAGCCGAGGATGAAATCAAGGAGGTGTTTGAAAATGCAGTAGAAGTCCGGATAGTACTGAACAAGGATGGAAGCAGCAGAGGGTGTGTAGCTGAGAGGACTGTTGGATGTTTGCTGTTCCTTTGACTCTTGGCATATTTTTATAAGCTTGTGTGTCCTTTAGCTGCCTTAAAGGAACCTGCTGCATTAGGTATACTGAAAAAGCTACTTTTTGCAGCATTTTTTTTCCACATCCTTCCCCCCCGCTATTCATGAACTTTGTCATTTCCAGAAGGAGACATTTGCTTACATTCTTTTCTGTGCTGTAGGATGGCCTATGTTGAATTTAAAACAGAAGCTGAGGCAAACAAAGCTTTGGAGGAGAAGCAGGGCACAGAGATTGAGGGTCGTGCCGTGATCATTGACTTCACTGGTGAGAAGAGCCAGCAAGAACATCAGAAAGGTACTTTTCCAGACGGATAACGTGCATACAAATAACATTCAGGATTTAAGTCCACTTATTTCAGAAGTTTTCTGTGGGTATGGCAATTTAAAGCACTGCAAGAAAACTAAGATATCAGGAAGGGACCTTTTACCTGACTTGTCCTCTCCATCCTATCCATTTTATGTCTCTACTGCATGTTTCAGACAAGGTGGGTCAGCAGATCTAGGTGACCAAAACAGGGTTGGACTTGGCTTTGTGCCTCACCTTAAGACAAGGAGAAGGCAACAACTACTCACCTTTAGACAGGGTCTGGTAGCAAGAGGAAGAGAGCTCTCCTCCAAACTTGCGCTTACAGAACTGACTTTTCCCCATAGGAGGTGGAGACAGGGAGTCAAAGACCCTAATTGTCAACAACCTCTCGTACGCCGCTACAGAAGAGACGCTCCAAGAACTGTTTAAGAAAGCTTCTTCCATCAAGCTGCCACAGAACAACCAGGGCAGGTCTAAAGGGTATGTTGTGCCTTTCTCCCGCCCCCCCTCCCCAGGCTGGCATTGTGAATGACTTGCCTCCAGATACTCCCTGTTGCTGCCAGGCTGACTGAAATCTTCCTCTCCATATAGATATGCGTTCGTAGATTTTGCCACAGCTGAGGATGCCAGGGAGGCATTGAATTCCTGTAACAACACAGAAATCGAAGGCAGAACAATCAGACTGGAATTCAGTACACCATCATGGCAGAAAGGGAACACGAACGCACGAGGAGGATTCGGTCGTAAGTGTTGCACGCTTGATCGTGAAACAGCTCTGTCAGGAGGGCAACAGTCAGGCAAACTTGGGGCTGTTTTAAAACAAAAAACTCTGCCAATGGAGTGAAAGATCTGCATTGTAAGTGAGTGTGCTGGACATGATGACTGATTATCTGAATTGCTGATGAAACTGTTGTCAAATTCCTCTAGATAGTCAAGTGCTGATCCAGCAGTGTCTGTACAGTTAGTTGTTATTGCTGTTGATAAGATGCAGGCATCTATTTTACAAAATGGGGGAGCGAGAAGAACTTATTTTGACAGTATCAGATTGGCGAATGGAAATCCTTTGATGTCAGTTTCTAACTACAGTCTTGGGAAAGTTTTCACGGCTTTCAGGTGCCTGAGCTGTTACTTGAAAACAGTCCTGTCATCCCTGGGAGCTGTTCTGCGAGCTAGTAGCGCAAGCTGGATGTGATAAGAAGCTAAAGGTTGCCTTGTTCAGGTTGAATGACCTGTGAATATATTCTTTTTCCATAGAGCAAAGCAAAACGTTGTTTGTCAGAGGCCTTTCTGAGGACACCACGGAAGAGACGCTAAGAGAATCATTTGAAGGCTCTATAAGTGCAAGAATAGTCACAGACAGAGACACTGGATCATCTAAAGGGTATGTTAAGCATCCCCTGGGATCAGTTCAGGTGCTACAAAGCACCTCACACTGATCTGTGCAGTGGGAGAGGTTCTCATGCTCATGTGGGTGATTGTGTGAAACAACTAAATTGGGTGGAAGCAGAGAATGTGCTTAGAGCTTTGGGGCCTGTTCGTGAAGTGCAGCACATGCTCACTTCTCACCTCTTCTCAATGAGCTCCTTCCTGCCAACAAATCCGTGGCAGCTGATGGATTCGCACGAGAAGAATATTAACTGTTCAGTACTGGCAAACTCACAGTGGGGATCCATCGATTGTGATTAGCCACTGCTGTCCTACATGTGACACGTCCTGTGAGATGCAGAAGTGCCAGTGTTTGTTTCTGAAGGGATTGCTGTCGGGTACCTGAAGGTGGTGCTGCAGCTCGCAGAGTGTGACTGACTGTCATTCTTGTAACCTGGCTCTAGGTTTGGATTTGTGGACTTCAGCTCTGCAGAAGATGCCAAAGCAGCTAAAGAAGCCATGGAAGACGGAGAGATAGATGGCAACAAAGTGATCCTCGATTTTGCCAAGCCAAAGGGTGACTTCCAGCGTGGCGGCGGATTTGGTGGTCGTGGCGGCAGAGGAGGCGGCCGAGGAGGAAGAGGTGGATTTGGTGGCAGAGGTGGTGGCAGAGGTGGATTTGGAGGTAAGAGGAGGCAAATGCTTCTGTTCTGAGGGGGTGTGCTCAGAAATTAACCCAAAGCCATTCTTGGGGTTATGATGTGGGGCTACCACAGAGCAATGGATTTGAATTTATTTTCTGTCCTGTGCCAGGATGGCTTTGGAAGGGCCAGTGGTATATATTACATATATCTATAAAATATATATACGTGTGCATATATATATATATATACACACATCATATGTATTGTACCTCTAACTGTTTATTGCAATAATTTTCTTTTTAGGTAGAGGTGGCTTCCGAGGAGGCAGAGGAGGAGGTGGAGATCACAAGCCACAAGGAAAAAAGATAAAGTTTGAATAAACTTCCCCTTTCCTTCCCCTTCTTCTGCTCTCTGAGACTATCTGAAAGGACTCCGGGGGTTTTTATTCTCCTTTGATCTTGGCGGAGCCTTCGGAGGACATTCCAAGAAGCGAAGCAGTACTGTGAGCCACTTGGAAAATACTAATTTTCATTTCAAGGAAGCGAGAGCAAGCCATTTTGACTGCTTGCGTATTCAAAGGAACTTTTTAAAAAAAAAACCACAAGTGATAGATGTGGGAATTTACCCCTTGTCTGTGAGTTGTCTTGAATTTATAATGTTTTACCATGTACAAATTTTTTTTTCCTATAAACTTCTGTAGCATTTTTGCTGTAAAAATGCAGAATGTTTTATCATTTGTGCTTCAGCACCCTGTCTTGGACAGATTAAAGGACCTAAACTGGTTCGTGTTACTTCTGTGCCACTAAATGAAGCCAGGCTGGGAGAAAGAGGCTGTCTATAGCCTTCCCTCTCTTGTGTTAAGGTCATTAGTGTCACAGCAGCAGCTTCTGTCCTGCTTTGCTTGAGCTTGTGTCAGCTCCCAGCTGTGTGTGTGTGCTGCGTTAGAGTGCTTGCAGGAAGGAGGGCAGAAGAATATGACTGCCAAGGTAAGCTCTGTGACCACAACCATGTTTTATTTAATTTTTTTAAACTAAAGATGCTGTGATGGTGCTTAGTAGCCAGTTGATCTCTTACATTCTTTTTAAACAAATGAGTACATCAGATCTTGTACTAAGGCCCTGCAGCTCAATTGCTCCGTCTTGCAGGCATTTTGTCTTGTGCATCGTTCCAAATTGTCTCTTCTTGAGTTGTCCCTAAGTATGAAGCAAATACATTGAAACAGGAGGTCGGGTAAGTGGCTGCTTACACGCAGGCCTTCTACTGTTCTTCAGGCTGGGTCAGGGTGACTGCCTGGGGATGATGGAGCTCAGTGGCAGTGGTGAGCGGCCAGTTTTTCTAGCCAGGCACATGGCAGCTGTTGGGGTACAGAGTTTCTCCAAATGTGGGTGCAGAAAATGGGCATGAAAGCAGGGCTGTGCCTTCCTGAGTGCAGGGACCTGCAGGCTCAAATGTCAATGGCCTGTGCCCTGCTGAAAGGTCCTGCCCTGGGCTTTGGCATTCCAGCCATGTTCAATGACGTTCATCCTGGGCTCTGGCTGCAGTTACAGACTCTTCCACCCTCCAGGCCTGTTATACCAGCGCTGGGAGCCTGCAGAGCCCTTGCAGCCCTTCTCTGGCTTCCCAACGTTGAGCCCGGGGGAGCAGGGATGTTTTATGTTAACCAGTGGTGGGGGGCGGTCGCCTTGGCGGGAGGGTTACGGCTTTTGTGTGTTCTGTGTGTTTCGCGTCCTCGCCCCCCCGTCCCTTGCCCGAGGCTCCCGCGGCCCTTTGGAATCGGCCATTTTGGAGCCGCACGCGCGCCCCGCCGGCAAATGGTCGGAGGGCGGGTCCGTCCGCCAGGGGGCAGCACCCGCCTGCTGTCCCCGCCGGGACTTGTCCCTCAGGACACACGGGCTCATACACTGGGATATGGGATATGGGCCCTGCACCCACTCCAGCACCATGGGATGCTGGCTGGAGCATTCCCTCACACCCCAGTACCCTGCAGTGGAGTCCCACAGTGGGACATGACAGCTCGGGGTCACACTGGAGCAGGAAAGGGCAGGACCGCCCACAAGTGTACCTGCCTTTTGTCCCCACGTGTGAAATTTTTGATGCGGCTCCAGTGGCAGGTGGCCCGGCCTGCCAAGTCCACCAAGTCCTGGTCTGCGTTGCTGACCTCTCCACTCCCCATCACCATGTGGAGCAACCAAGCTGGGAGCCAGCTCTGGAAACTGAGCCCCCCGTGCTCTACAGGCTCACCTGTGCCTTTCCTCCTCTTCACCCCAGCCAGGTTCAAACCTCACGTGGGTTTGTCCCTGCGGACGCAGCTCACTCTGCTCAGGGGTCACTGGTGACCCTTGGCATGTGTGCCCCACTGCGCTGTGGCCAGGGCTTGTGTCACCTTGTGGTGGAGTTTTGGTTGGGGCAGAGGGGCAGTGAGCAAGGTCTTGCCGTGGGGAGGGTGGTGGGCACAGGAGGTGTTGATCTCCTTCAGCATAAGGAGAGGGTGTTCAACAAAACTGGTGAGTTTCCAACCCTTCTGAAGTGAACCTTGTCATGGAGGTCAAGATGAGAAGCTCCTCACTGCAAGGCACCAAGAGGATCCGAAGTTTAGCTGGGTTTGAAATGGAGGTGGAGGAGTGCATGAAAGAGAAAATACCTGCCGGCCTTGTAAACTCCATGCCAGGCTCCAGGAAGCTGTGCCAAACTGGAACAGGGCAGCTACAGTCCCCAGATGTCCAGTCCAAGCAGTTGTTTTGTCACTGTAGCCCATTGCCAGCTTTTGTTCCCAGCAGAAACCCACTAGTAATAACAGGAGCTGAGGGCTTGTAGGATTTTTTTTCTTCTTCTTTTAACCTTTATTTAGAAACTAGAATATTCACCAAAATCTACAAGGTTTCTCTGTACAGGTCCCATCAGGTGAAGAACAACACTGAGAGGTGTCTGCACGCAGCCCTTGCTCCCTGTACACATTGCTACAAAGAGCAAGAGCCAACCCTGCATACAGGATAAATAAACTGCCCAAAGTACTGTACCTGACATAAATTATGGAGGTGTCAATTTGGAAAGTATTTCTGAACTCACTCCCAGTGGAAGGAGGGAGGAGAGGGGAAAGGAAAAGAGTGTTGTGTGCTGCCTATCCTATACGGGCACCAAAAATGCCCTTGGGGCTCTGCCCTGCACTGCTGGCACTTGCCCCAGGGACAGGGTGAGTGCATCGTACATCAAATTTCACAGTATCACTGCCAGCCAAGCCCTGGGCAGCACTGGCTCTTGCTCTTCCTCCTCTTCAAATCTGCAGACAGGGACATTTGCATAGAGTGGCGTGGCTTAGTGCGAGGTGCCTTTTTTGACTGGTTTATGCCCTTTTTTAATTAATTTTCTATCCTGGGGAACATACAGACTTGGAGTAAACGAAACAGGCCCATTTCCAAAACACATTAGGAAAAAAGAAAGAAGGAAAAAAAAAGGCACTGCACAGGGGGACCTTTGAGGTAGTCAAAAGATTTTCCTTTCAATGTCTGGCACCAGAGAGGGAGAGAGCGAGCGCACCTGTGCCTGCATTTCGCTGTGCATGGTCAGGGCCAGGGATGTGGCTGTGCTTGTCCACCCCATGCAGGGACATCTGAGTGTGCAGACCCTGTGCCTGGGAGCTGGCACAGCAGTACCCATGCACGTGTGTGGCTTTGCTTTGCTCATACCTGCAGTCAGTGGCTGCAGAACATCCATGGCCTTTTTGTGGCCATGTGTCTCTCTGTTGGGGGTTTCCATCACAGCAGCTGACCCAGGGCTCCCCTCAAGAGCCTGTGGCCCTTCCAGCCATAAAAAGGGCCATGTCTCATTACACAGCTCCCTGTTGTGCTCCTGCACCTCATCCTGTAGAATAAACACTGCAAAAACCCTGAGAAGAGCAGACGTGGTGTGAAACACCAGCCCTCCTCTACCTTGTCCCCTTGGACCCTGCTCCATGTGCTGGGGCAGGACCAGTGCTCCCCAATCCACCCTGGAGCATCACAGTTGCTGCCAAACCAGGGCTAAGCCTGAAGCAGCCATGCACGGGGCCTTTGAGGGCTGTTGTCCCTCTCCAACCAAACCCACCAGGGCAGCCCTGCTGCAAGGAGAGGGTCTCCCCAGAGGAAACCCTCAGGATGCCTGCACCCAAGCTGAGGTCTCAGGTGTAACAAACCCCTGGGCCACTCTAGCCGGGGGCCACCAAGTTTCTCTGCCACTTCCTGGGCCACAGGCAAGGACAGTCTGCCTGGTCTCTTCTGCCAGGAGGATCAAATCCCTGAGGAATTTCAGTTGGGTGCATTCCTCTGAGGGCATGCACAGCAAGGCCACAAAGGGTCTGGGAGCCACCATCACCTGGGACCCTCTTATAGGGACAAAGACCCTGGTGCCCCGACTGCCATGCTGAAATCCTAAGGGGGCCCAGGGCTGCTGAGGGCCGGCCTTGGAGGACAGCCCCTTCCCCCAGCTGCATGTAGGGACACAGAGAGGATTTTGATGGGGATGAAGCCAATGTGCACAGGGTCAAGGTCACCAAAACCTTGCATGGAGGAGAAATTTGAGATAAATAAAATCCCTTGATTTTTGTGTCTTGGGGGGCTGATACACTTGCGATCAGCTGAACTCCCTTGGAGCAGCTTCCCTGATAGCCAGACCTGAACACCTCCAAAAATGTGCCACATCCCTCCCTGCCTCCCCGACTCCTTCACTTATCATGCTCCTGTGAAGGAGGTACTTAAAGCAGAGCACAAACCTCTGTGCCTTCTCTCTCTCTCTCTTTCCATTTTGTGCTTGATTTGTCATGTTGTTATTTTTTTTTGTTTTTTTTTTCAGCAACCCCCAACCCAGCTGGAGATAAGTGAACCACAATACAGTACAGGAACAAACACTATCACAAACCCTGCCCGCGAGCCAAACCCTGCCCGCGAGCACAAAGTCTCTGCCCTCCTTGCCCTGGAGGGAGATGCCCCCGAAGGACTCATGTGCCACCAGCAGAGGCTCACCCCATTCTGGAGCAGGGATCAGCTGTCCCAGCCCCTCCAGTCCCAGCTCTCCAGAGAGACTGTGCTAAAGGACATTGAGTTTTCTTGAGCATGTCAAGTTACTGTGGACCAAGTCCCACATTTGGAGCAACTCTGGAGGCAGCAGTTTATGAACCACCAACATACTCCGGAAAAAACATGGCTCCTTGTTCATCTTACTGTTCTTGTTCTTCACGATGCCAAAAGTTTTGAAGCCCTCATGTCCAACAGGTGATACTTTAAGGACCTCCAAGCACATCCCTAAGAAGACGTCATCGATGGGGTACAGCTCCAGCATCTCCGAGGTTTTGTGCAGCTTCTTGGCCAGGGGTCCATCCATGATGAAGCCTCCACCCCCTGCGTAGGGGGGGTAGATGTTTTTGTTGTAGAGAGCACTGGGGATGTAGTACTTGTTCTCCTTCTTACGGATTGGCCTGGCCTTGTGGAGGACATCCCCCACAAAGAGGTCCTCTCCCTCCTTCTTGTCCTCCAGGAACTCCAGGATGTTGCTGGGACTCACAAACACATCATCATCACCTTTGAAGATGAAGCGGACGTTGTCGCAGTAGATGTTGAACCACTTCAGGAAATGGACCTCTTTGAGGGTGAGGTTGAAGAAGCTGTCCAGGAAATCCCACTGCAAGATGTCGCCATAGATGTGGTTCTCGTAATCCAGCAGTTTCTGGTAGTTGGCTCTCTCCTCCTCCTTGGAGGCCGTGCCCAGCAAGAACAGCGTCCTGATCCTCTTGCCCTCCACCTCCTTCTCCTGGCCCCAGGTCCTCCGGATGGCCTCGCGGCGGTCGTGCTGTGTGATGATGGACTTGACCACAATGAGCAGGTAAACGTCCCCACTGCACTTCTCCGGGTGGTTGATCAACATGGGGAAGTATCGGCAGTGCCGATAGAGCAGGAACTGCTGGAAGTTGGGCTCCAGCCCCTTGAACCAGTCCACCTTGCTGAAGTTCTGGTTGGCTGAGCAGTTGGTAGTGGTGACATCCCAGGATTTTGTTTGCTTTGCTGTCACGCTCTCCTCCTTCACAGGAGCTTTTTCCTTCTTGGTCTTCCAGAAAGTGCTGGTGATGGAGAAGGCGTTGTCTCTCTTCTGTGTTTTCAGAGGTTCTGGAGGGGGCAGGTCTTTTTGCTGCTGGCCCTGCATGAACTGGTTGGGGGCCATTCCTCGCTGCAGCACTGTCACCGTGATGACCAGCAAGAAGGAGAGACAAACTGTTTTGTAGATGGTCTTCTTCCTAAAGGTACGAGATGGGGGGGTTAAGGAGAGGAAATTACAAGCTGCAAGAGACCTGTTTGCAAAAGCACCTCCTGGAAAGGTCACGGGATACTCATAATCTGTGTCCCATCACCTTTTGACGAGCAGAAGCCTCGTGGAAAGAGCTGTGGGACACCTTCAGACATGCTCTTCCCACCTGCATCCCACTTATGGAGTGGCTCTGGGGCCACACATAACTGCAGGGACAGGCTGAAGGCGTGTGGCAGGTGACTGCAGTGTCATCTGATAACTCCAGTACAAAGAGCTGGGAAGGGTTCACGGGGAAAAAAAAACGGGCTGAGAAAGATGAAGTCAGGGTGAGAGTTTTGGCAAGGCAGCTGTTTTGGAGGAAAGTCCCAAGGGAAACCTCTGTTTCAGCCATCTGAAAATTACAGTTTAGGACAAGAGCAGAAGAGAATTATCTTTTCCATAGAAGCATTAGCTCCAAGACACAGACATACTGCCCATGGCCCTAGACTGGCAACAACACTGAGAAACTAGAGCCAGGAAGACCACAAGAGTCAACATGAAACTGGTATTATTATTTCTTTTCAAAATGGCACATCAGGACAAAAAAGAAGTCAAACTTCAAGATTCAGTGGGGAAAAGACATCCCTAACCCTGTAATCACCTTGGGAACCAGCATTTCTGGGGGCACTGCTGGACGTTTTGGCCAGCTCTTGGGTCCCACTGCTTCCTTTGTGGTGATAAGGAGCAGTGGACTCAGGGCAGATAGGGAGACAGATTTTGCCAGCCTGCAGCAAAACAGGTGTCTGCATGTCCAGGGTGTGTAGGGGACTGGGTAGATCAAACCCAGCCCTTTGTGAGGCCATCCTACTGCTCTCCCTCACTGCAGACCCATCTCCCAGGGAAACTGCTGGCGCATAGGACAAACCCTGGACAGAACTCATGGAGGGATTGAGCAGGATCCTCCTGAGGTCCTTGGGACAGTGGGAAGGCTGCACTCAGAGATTACTGAAGCACAAATTTCCCCCTGTCCACTTTTCCACATAGGTAAAGATGGGTTTCTCTTCCCACTTCTTCAGAGGAGAGGAACTGCCCTCTCTGCCCATTTGAGTTATGCTGCTCCCAAATGTTTGGCTCTCCTCCACATCTGGCACATCTGCACCAATTCTGTCCCACCGAAGTCCTGTGCAAGTGAGCCATCTCCCTGTGCAAATGAGCACTGGGCATGGGGGGATGGCAGCTGACCTCCTTGTGCCTGCTCCTGACAGCTTCCTAAGGGCAGTCCCATCTCTGTCTGCTCCAACTCGAGGTGCTTGGCAGCCCCTGCACCCGCTTTCCCTGCTGCTGGGTGAAAGGGACCTTGGCTGGGGAGCTGAAGGAGACAGACATGGCACTGGTCTTGTGACTCCCATGAGCCTGTCCTCTTGGGGACAGAAGCATGTCCCAGCCTGGGTGACACCAGCTGGGAACAGCCCTCAGTCTCCCACTCGAGAGAGCCAGAAAGATCCAAAATCACCTCTCACAGGCAAATGGCACCTTTGCTTTGGGATAGTCCAGAGAAGGAGCTTGGGGCTGGAAGTGAAAACATTTAACCCAAGTATTTTACCCGGATAGCCAAAAAAAGAAAACCAAACATGAAACTCTCCTGGACCTGGGGGCCAGATTGGGATCAGCGCTGCCAGGAAGCTGCTGGGGCTTTGGGCCACAGGCTGCAGCAAAGCACCTGCTTGGTGGGACACCCTGTAGCCCCTCAGGCTCCCTGGGGCAGGGATCAGCATTGTCCTTGGGGACTCCAGTCACCCTTAAATGCAGGAACCCCAAATGGGAACCACGGGAACCAGGAGCTTTCAGGAGCTCCTGTCTCTGGCTTCGCCCTGAAGCACAAAGAACTTTTGAGCCCCACGTTGTCGTGGGAAAACTGTGATCACTAGTGTGAGAGCGAGCATGGAAATAAGTAATTACGGGTAAATGGATAGATATTCCCCATCCGGTTTTATATGTGGCCACTCATCTGAGACTGATGAGGGAGCAGTTCTGATTAGATCTCACCATTCCCTTAACCCTCTCCAGCCCTCCCCGCACAGCTTTGAGCTTGTTCTTAGAAATCCTTCAGTTCCAATACAACTTTACTCCAAGCACAGCCAAGCAATGTTTAAAACCTCTCATCAGTACCCACCACTGCCACAAAAATAACCCTGGTCACCCCTGTATAGTAACTATTTACATCAATCTCACCCTGACAATCCAGTCTTACTCCCATCCCATCTCATCTCATCCCATTCTATCCCATCCTGTCCCATCCCATCCTTGCACTCCCCACCACTCCAAGGACAACAAGTGATAAAATACCCAGACTGAAGGATGGCCAAAGGTTCCCCAGAAGCCAAAGGCAGGGAATTACTGATATAATTTTTAAAATTTGCATAGGTAGGGCTGTCACTAACTGGCACGGATGGGTCCTAGTCTTGGCAGACTCTGCCTAACAGAGAGAAGCTGCATGGATCCACTCACCCCCATTCACCCTCCTTGGGTCCAGGCAGAAGATCAGACCCAGGGCTGAGGGGAGACCTCTGGTGTTTAGTAAGAGGTGAAGAGTCAGGTGGCTTGGGTACATCGGAGTGTGTCGGTGAGGTGTTGCATAACAGCACAGAAACTTATTCCACCTTCCTTCAGGGGACACCGCTTCCCAGCTCTCACCAGTGCAATGTACAGTTCCTGTTTTATTACAAGAACCTATTTGGGATTTTTCCTACAGGTCTGACTGCAAACCACAGGGTACCACCAGGTCCAGCAGGAACGGGGGCCCCATGGCCACTTCTCCCCTGCAGAAATCCTGTCCCTGCTCTGTCAGGAAAGCAAAAGGGATTAGGGGAACCCTGAGCAACAACCACAGGAGATTGCCACATCGAACCGAGGATCTGGGGGGCAAAAGAGTGAGAATCATACGCACATCTTTTCTGATCTCAAGTCTTTCTCTGTGGTCTCCTCAGCTGGGAAGTACTTCAAGAGGGGAGAAACTAGGTCCTGCTTTCTGGAGATGCCAAGAACCACCACATTGACAAAGGGCTTTGGGTTTGCTGCCAGTACAGAGAAGACACCCTGCTGAGCCCCTGGACCCTGCTTTGGGGCACAGCCCCCATCCAGTCCCCAGCAGCATCCCAAGGAGTTGGGGACACCCAGCGCTGCAGGGCTTGAGGGCAGCAGCCACCCGGAGGGCTCCCATCTGTGCCAACCAGAACAGACTACCCCAACTGCTGGTATGGGTACCACTGAGAGAGCTTTGAAAGGATCCCAGCCTGGTCTTTCTCTTTTTTTTTCTCCATCAGGAAAACTCTAAAAGCCTCCCTGTGAGGTGGCTGCACCAGCGGGCAATTAAGTGTAAATCCCAAATTAGAGGTGGGCAGTTTCCCTTTCAGGTGTTGATGATGGAGGGCAGATGATGCCCCGGAGACTGAGGCTTTCTAACCCCATCCCATCTCACTTTGGATTCACATGAAAACCTCTTTGATCCGCCAGCACTGTCTATTTATTAGGTTGGGGTTTTTTTCTGGCCCCTCAATTAGATCCAGTCACTAGAGGCACGGCCAATATAGAGCCCTGTCTGTTGGCAGTGCCAAGGACTGGGAGAGGCAATCTTATCTAGGGGCACATACTGGGCAGAAAGCACCCAAATGTCCCCAAAAGTAGCCTGTGCCAGCCAAGTGGAAGCACCAAGCAGGGCCCCAGTTTCCAACGGTTTTCCCCAATGCCAGGGTGCCCAGAGATGCGTCCCCTCCTTATAAAAGCCGCCTGGTTTAAACAGAAAGCAGTACAAACGCAGGTTTGGAAAACAGGCAAGAGCCGAAATCCCGACTGTTTCCGACGCCGAGGGCATCTGCCCCCGGGCTAGCACTGCTCTGGGACAGGGACCCCACGGGGCAGGGCTGGTGGCCCCGCTCTCTCCGACCCCACCACACAAACCAGCCCTTCGCAGGGAAAGGCTGGAAAGGCATCCCCAGGGATGGGGGGCACCAACCGCTCGCCTCTGCCCGGTGCCCCTGTCCTGGCTCCCGGCGGGCCGGGATGTACCACGGGATGGAGAGAGATTTGCGTAGGCAGCGGACAGCCCAGAAAGCCTGACCTGAGAGAGAAAGACCCCACCTGAGAGCCCCCGCAGAGCCCTCGCTCCTGGGATGAGGACAGACGATCAGGGGACAAAGGATAAACGCCGTCCTTAGTCGCTTCTCCATGCCCACCCTCCCCACCAAAGCTGCCCCTTCCCAGCCAGCCACCCCTGGGGCGCCCCTCGAGAAGGACCCGGTGGGGAGGGGAGCGGGGCGACTCTCCAGAGGGACCCGGCGGCTCGCAGTCCCGCGGCTCCGTGCAGGACGCGGCGCCGGGACGGCGGTGCCGGGCGACGGGAGCGGAGGGCACTCGGCAGGACGGCGGAGCAGGGGACAGCGGGGCTCAGTCCGTGCTGGAGCGGGGCAGGAGCGGGGCTCGGGCTCCCCGCTACTCGGAGATCACTCACCACTGGAACATGCTGGGAGTGGGACGGGGCGGCCGCTCCGCTGCTGGCCGGGCTGCCCGCGGTCCGGGCGCTTCTCTGCCCTCTTCCTCCTCCTCCTCTTCTTTTTTTTTTTTTTTTTCCTACTTTTTCCCTTTTCCCTCCCCTTGCTCTACGAGGTGGAGCCAAGAGGGATGGCAGAGCAGGTAGGTTAACTCTTGCCCTGCCCCTCAGTCCCCACCCCCCTGCCCCGCTCGCACCAGCAGGCAGAGACCTCCCCAGTGTTGCCCGGGGAACGTGTTGAAGGATGACTGCCCACACGTTCCCCTGGGGACCCTCCCCGCTGCTGATGGGACACCCACCGGGAGCTGGGAGCTCGGGGGGATCCCAGCCCGGCCCCGCGGGCACAGTGACCTCTTCGGGCACCGTAGCTCTGCCCCAGAGCCTTTAGTGCAAAGGAGCCCACTCATGGGAAGGGCATCCCAGTAGTCACCCGGAGAGGAGTTTTTGGCAGCTGAGATCTCTGGAAAACCCATGTGGGTCTTTTCTAACCACCACCCAACATGGACCAGTCACTTTGGGATAAATCCCAAAAGGGAGCTAGGGCTTAACACCCTAGTTTCTCATAGCAGCACTGAGATCCCAGCTTTGCTTCTGTGCATAGTGTGGCTTTGGGGCAATGGAGCCACACATCTTGCCTTGGATCCTCACATCTCCTGGGACCCACCCTTCTCCCAAGACTCACATCTCACTCAGGATCCACACCTTGTCAGGGACCAACACTCTGCCCAGGACTCCCATTTCATCAAGCACCCACACTCTGTCCAGGGCCCAGAAATCTCCCAGGACCCACATCTCCCCTGACAGTGTAGGGAGTCAAGAGGAAGAGTTGCTGCAGCAGGAAGGTGCCTGTTTGGCATGCCAGGACCTCTCATGGGTCAAATTTCCAACAGCACCACAAACAAGTGAGATGTCCTTCCTGTTCCCTCAGCCCTGGTTTGGGTGCAGTTTCACCAGCACCCCTGCTACAGCCATATCAGCATGGGACACCCACTGCCCATTGAGAAGCAGATTTATGATCTTCCTTTCCTCTTAAAAGTAGCATTTCAGTTGAAGGTCTTTGTCAGCCATAAAAATTGGTCCCCATAAGTTCTGATATCTGCTTTTTTTGTCACCTTCCCAATCCCACCAGCTGCTCATGTCCACCATGAAGCCAGGATGAGAAGCCTGCAGGAAATCCTTTGCAATATTTCTTTCCCTGTCCAGCAGAGATATCTCAATGCCTTTCTCAACAGGCCCTCTGCATTTTTCATGAGTGATGAGGGTCATGGTCTCCTACAGCTCTCACAACCCCCCAGACACACTGAGCTTCTCATGCAAAAGGCCCTTCTATTCCAAAGCTGGACATGCAGTGGAACCCACAAAGCCTCTGCTAGTCAAACAACATTTGGCTCTGCACCAAGAAAACCCCAAGTCCAGCCCAGTTTGCGGAGGAAAATTGCATTGCTTTCTCCAGACCTGTTTCTCTTCCCTTATCTCAGCTTATCACTTTCCCGGATGCCCTGCAGCTCCATGTCCTGGAGACTGTGAAAGCTCCCCAGGAAACATTGCCCAAACAGGCTGCACCAGCTCCACAGCATCCCATGACCTTATCACCACCAAGGGTCCCTACATGCCTTCCCTGATTCCTTCCTTGAATCCCAGTGCCCACAGGAAAATCTGTATTTGCAGCATTCATGACCCCAAGAAAATCATGGCCATGGGATTCACTGAGCATCAGCTTGACCAGAACAGGGTGTGAGAAGGATCCATCTCATCCCTGTAGCACAGCAATGGTAGGTACACACCAGCCCATGGCTGGGAATTCACCCCCCTCTGCAAAGAGGGGCTCACAGTGGAGGGGGATCCCACTGGAGAACCTCCCTTGCACAAACAGGCGCAGAGGGGTGTGAAAAGCAAAACCCCGAGAGATGCAGCCGCCATCTCCTCCTTGACACGTGCCCTGGGACCATGATGGGCACAGGAACGGCAGCATCCACTCACGGGGAGCTGCAGTAAATCCCAAAACACATCCCTGGGCTGTGCTGCTCCAGCATGGAAGTGGCAGTGCTGCAGGCCAAGGAGGGCTCTTGGCAGCCTGCGGCAGGGAGCTCTGCCAGCCATGCTCCCAGCTTTCCGCCTCTCCGACGGCTGCTTCCGTGCAGGAAAGTGGCAGGGCTGCAAGCACAGGATGATTCTGTGCTGCTGTGCAGGGTTTCAGCTCATATAACCCCCTCTGGACAGGGAGACCCCCTCCCACCTCCTCCTGTGTGGGAAAGATGCACATCCCTCTGCATGAAAGCACTGCAGGCCTGGGGTCTGACGGCTGAACAAAGCTTTACCTCTGATGTTCATTAAAGACTCAAAACCTGTCAGGTCTGGGGCTACTGATGCCAGAGACAAACACTGTCCTGGGCACCCCTGGCACCACCAGCTCCTGTTTCAAGGACAAATCTGAGGATGAAGCAGCACTTTTTATGATTTCTTTTTTCCATCATTACATGGGAAAGTTTAGGACAAACTTCACACTCTCCAGATTCACCCTGTGAAAATAGAAAGGCAGCAGGAAGGATAAAATCTAACTGAAAGCATATTTCTTTTAAAAAGTCTTCCTTCACACACCTTCTCTTTGCCTCTTGCTGGCACCCAGCAAGAACAGGTTTTACCCAAGCAGCCACTACCACTCTGCTAAGAACGAAACATGAAAAAGAAAAACCTGAGTTTTTTTGTTCACCCCAGCAGACCCAGCCACCAGCAAATCCCTTCCATTCCTGCCCAGCCCTGCCTTCAACAGAGCAGCTGGATCTGTAGTCCTGCTCCTCCTTTGCTGCAGCACACATGACCCTTATTTCTAAGCCATTAAACTGGAATTTGGAGACACTGGATGCCTTTGGAACTGTTGGCAGTGCTGGGGGTTTCTGGATAATTAATCTTGGGTGGCAGGTGCTGCTCTGGCATAGAAAGGCTCCTTTGCCTTCCACTGCACGGGTGATGTCTGAGGTGTGCCGAGCTGCTGCAGCCCTGAGAGAGCTGGTAGGGGACAGCACTTGAACACGTTATCGTTGCATTATATGGGGATGCAACCTGGGGGATCACAAGGCTTTGGAGCTGGCATCAAACAGGGGTATGGGGCATCATCTGGGTAAAGGGAAAGGGTGAGGATTGGAGAAACGCCTGAGTGGCTAATTTAGATGTTCTCAAAGTGAACCGCAATGCTCTTTTTGTTTCAAGAATCCTCTTTTAATTTCAAAGTGGACCTGAACTAAAATATTTTAAAAAAATATAAGTACAAAGAAAGAAGTGAGCTTTTTTTATCAGGCTTATGTGATTCCAAAAGACTGGCCAGTGGCAGGTTGACCCAGCCAGTGTTTTCCCACTGATGGTTTGGGGTTTGTTTCACTGGGAAAAGCTGCTCTGGTTTCTTTGATATGGGGTTTCTTTTGTATGTTGTTCTCTGATTTCATTCCAGAAAATTATACATATACAGAAAAACTCTCATTTCATCTCCCACCAACTTGCACACCTCCTGGCCACTCGTGCCAACACTGTGGTCCCTGGGCTGGGTTTCCCACACAAGCCAAGGTCCCATTGCCCTGCGACCTGCACAGACACACAAACCAGCCCTCTCCTCCCCAAACCTCTGAGTGCCTGGAGCAGGACCAAGGGCTCAGCCTGACCCAAGACCGGCTGCACAGGGTGGTCAGATATTTAGGTTTTTCTTCATTAAACCACTCACCTGTGGTATACCCTGGAGCAGGGAGGGAGGCCAACACTGCTATTTGTTTAGCTGAGCCAGACTTAAACCACATCAAGACTTTGCACACTCTCATGAACAAACATCCTGGGTGTGATAGGGTGTGATGTTCCTTTCTCCTTCCACGTTTTCTAAGCACCTTTCACGGATGCTGTGGTAAAGAGCAACCCTGGGAGACTCACCCATCACCGCAGCTCTCACGTGGAATGTGGGGCTGTGACCAGGGACCTCCACTGCGTCTGTCCCCGGGAAAGTCCCCTGGGGAGTTAGGATTAATTATTAACTTGATTTATTACTGAGTTTTGGAAGCTGGAGCAGACGTCATGTACTGGCCAGGTCTGACGTGGGACACCAGGAAAGACAGCCACCCCCACAGAAACCTCCCTCCGCTTGCCCATGTTAACAGGGCCATAAACCAGACCCCAAGTGGGGTGAGTTATTTTACTCATTAACCCTCAGTGCCCCGTGGCTGTTTCCCTCCCAGCACCTCTGCCAGAGCGGGGCGGTGCTGGCTCCCAGGTGGATGCAGGAGCAGGTGTTCTGCCTTCCCAAAGTCAGCTGCTCCATCCCACTCCATCGGCCTCGGCAGCTCATACACTGAAACACTGGAGGCTGCTGAAACACCTTGAGCCACAGCCGAAAGAAATGCCCACTGCCCTGCTTGGAATCGAACACCGTGGGATTTGCATGCTGTCTTCTAAAAACAGAGGAGGAGTGGAAGTTGCTTTGCAGAGTGATGGCTGGGACAGCCCCCCCCTAATCAGGGGTCCCCGAGCTGCTGTTGCCCTTTGCAGACCCAACCTGCCTCTGGGCAGAGAGCACAGTGCTTGTGGGAGGGACAGGGACCCCACAGCCACAGTGTTGGGCAGGACGGGGTGAGACCCGAGTGCCACAGGCTCGGGGAAGGCAGGAGTGTGACACTGTTGGTGGAGGCAATGCTGTGGCAGCTGGGTCCCCAGGTGGGATGCAGCCAGGGCTGGCAGGGAAGCGCTCTCCTGGTCTTTGTGCCAGGAGCCACAGGAGCAGGGCAGGGGGAAACACTCTGCAAACCTGGGTGAGCAAATCCTGGGGCTGGATCCACCCACGGGTTTCTCTCCTTGGGCTGCCCCTTCCTCAGTTTCTCCAGTGAAAAGGCCCCCCCCAGCCTCAGGGCTGCTGCCCAGTGGGGATTCTGCTTCCTTTCCCCTTTGGATTGGAATCCCTGGGACACCTGGGTCTCCCGGGGAGCCCAGTGTGGCTGTGCTGTTGCTTTAAAGCAGCAGCTGGATCCAGCTGTGACTGCAAGTAACCCTCACTGCAGCCTTGCCCAGGCCTTTTATGCATTTTCCAGTGGTTCCAGAGGCGCTTGGCAGCAGCACGCAGGGGAAACCAGACTCACGCTGGCAAGCAGGGCTGGGAGGGGAAAGGGAAAACATTTCCCTTCCCAAAGGAGCAGGGGGAGCCCAATGCTGTGGCTCAGGCAGCAGGCACGGAGGGAGCAGACCGCTGGTGGGGCTGCCTCTGTGGTGTGATGCAAACAGCCTCGTGGGTGGACTCAGCGAGCCACAGGCCTGGGCTTGTCTCTCCCAGCCCGGTGTACCCCTGTGAGAAGAGCTCACCCCAATGTGCCTCAGTTTCCCCCTTGCTGATCAATCAATTCAGCCTCATGCAGAAAGCCCCAAGGTCTGGGTTTGTCCCGAGAACCTGTGCCAGGATGGCATCCAGGCACTGAAACAAACAAGCCCATGAGGACACAGAATGGAGAAAGCCAAGAGGGATGGGAATGGGGGGTTGAGAAGGGAGACGCTCTCATGCTGCCCAGACACAGAGAGAAAGTGGAGGAGGATGGTGCGTTTGGCCTTGGGAAGGGAAAGACCTGTCATCTGGAGGGGATCACTTGCATCCCAGACCCTCTCAAAGAGCAAAGGTGGAGGAGAGGGCACCAGGAGGGAGAAGTTCCCGGGCTGGAGTGTTGGAAAAGCAATGTCACACCAGAACCCAGGAGCCCTGCCGCAGAGATGCTCCTGCCCATTGCAGGGACCATGGGCCTGTTCTGCCCAGCCTCGCCACCCTGACTGTCCTGCAAAGCCAGTCATGGGCACAGGCTGAAGGCAAAGCCCTGGCTGGGCATCAGCCCACAGAACTGCTCTCCCAGCCCCAGCCTGGGAAGCGTTTGGCTCAGGGTGCCGTCACACCGCACTCGCAGCCCTGGGAAGCTCGGCTGCCTGGGGACTGGCCCAGGCCCAGAAGCCGTGAGCTGCAAGGCAACGTGTTTTCCGTCGGGCAGGAGAGCACTCACGACGTCTCTCATGAGTCAGATGGAAAGGGCGGCTCAGGAGTCACCTGAGCCCAGCGGCTGCCTGCCCACAGCCCCTCTCCAGCCCAAGTGGAAAAACATACAGCCCCAGCACAGCACATGCCTGCTGAGACCCCGAGCTCTGGCCGGGCCCCCTCCCAGGCTGGCAGATGCAGAAATGCTCACATTAGCCTTTTTTGGCCAAATTGGTTTTGGAGGGAGGCGACTCAGACATCCCTGGCTCTGTGGCTCTGCTGGTCATTAATCATCACTCTGCTGCTGCTCATCGCCAAAACCTGGGCTCTGCTACAGCCACTGGTGGATTTGTCTCTAACAAGAGAGAGAGAGAGGGAGAAAGAGGGCATGCAGAGTACAGATTTCCCCTCTTTGGCTGGGGCTACTGGACTGATGCCACAGCAAAGCTCCCTGTTTCTGCATGCACAAGAAGGGAGGGCAGCACCTACGGTGCCACCCCCAGGCAGTCACCCACCTGGCACAGAGGGTGGCCTTTGCATGGGCATTGCTCTCCAGCCCAGCTCAGGATGCTGGTGGAAGAGGTGACAATAGCAATTTGCTAGCCTGGGAGTATTTGAGCCATAAGAGAGCCCTCCGGAGAGGAGAAGAGAGTCGGCACACCCAGACGCATTCCTGAGGTTTGGTTTCCATGGTGGGATGTTCACCCGACGGTGAAGTCATGCTATGCTGTGGGCTGAGATGGCCAGTGAGTTAATGCATGGATCCAGCTCCTTCCCTGATTCACAGCAGGCGCAGCCACAGCCCTGTGCCATCCGTTGGCCTGACGGTTCTTACGTGGCTCCGGCGCTTCTCGTGTCTTGGAGCAGGGAGGCTCCAGACATCGCTGCTGGGTTGATCCCTACCTCACCATGGGAAAACGGCTCCTGCAGCAGGGTGGAGGGACAAACTGATGGCTCTCCTGGGTCCTTCCAGCCCACTTGTATCATCCAACTGTGCTCCCCATCATGTTTTACTTTACTTTCATCCTACTGCTGCCACTGATGACAACAGGACAGAAAAGCACCACCCTAAGAGGTCACTCCTGCAGGGCCAAAGCCTTGGGGATCTACCCAACATTAAGGAAAGGTAGGGAAGGATGGAGAGCTGGGCAGCATGGAAAGAACAGGATGGAAAGCCCATCAGTCCTCAGGGAGAGGTGGCAGGGACACTCCCTGGTACAAGCAGCTCACGGTGCCAACACCAGGCACGTGGCTGTGGAGTTCAGCGATGGGGCTCCACAGATCAACAAACCAGAGGTGTGGTGGAGGAACTGGCTCTGGGGTGGCAGCCAGTAAATTGATAGGATTATTCCCAGTTTCTGGAGTGGTTTTCTCCAGGTCTGGAGGTACAGGAATGTGGCCGGTCTGCCCAGGGCCATCAGATGCCCTTCCCATTTGCTCAACTGGTGAGACTCTCTGCTTTTGGGCTGTGGCTATTTGTGTCAGAGGGAAATGTCTTAGCATGACTTTTCAGCAAAGATCAACTCCCTTACAGCCCAGTCAGCTAAATCCCCATTAAAAAGCATATCCCCTTAGGATGCATCTCCTGACCAACCACCACTGCAGCACTTTCTGGACACACACTTTCTGCACCAGAACGTGGCAGCCTCCTGCTGTCCCCAGCAGCTGTGGGCTTGAGGACAGGGGCAAGCTGAACCCCAAGGAGACTCTACTCTTCTCTTGCCCACATGCTGGTGTCTTGCATGAGCACACGATGCCCCCGGAAGCAGCAGGACACGTCTAACCCTCAGACACATCATGGGGGACCTCTCTGGGTGCTGGCACCCCTATGCAAAGGCTGTTCGCTTTTAAGATAGACCCAGACTTTTCCACACATGCTTGTGTTCAATCTAAACCAGAAAATCCTCCCTGCTTCTCATCTCACATTCAGCCAGGCCCAGAGGTCCTGGCTGGGACCACCAGGAAGCCACTCTCCTTTTGGGACTGGCCCAGAGCTACCAGCAATATCCTCTGCTCCAGCAGGTGACAAGCCACCTCCTGGGTCTGCCACAGCAGGTGACATCCCCAGGGAGCAGGAGATGATGCTGAGGATGTGTAAGGTGCTGGCACAGCCTGGCAGTCGCCTGGGTGTGTATCAGCCAGACCGGGAACTGCGCAGCCAAAGTGAGCCAAAGAAAACCAGCAGCTCCAGGGATGTTTTGCACCAGCCAGGATGGAGTCCCAGCCCTGCAAACCAGCACTGGGGGCACTGAAAGGTGACACAAGACAGCTCTCTGTCTTGAGGACCCCATGAATCTTTCCAGGGCTTTCCCAGCCTTTCCCCATGCTTTGTTTGACACCCAAAGCCACATGAAGTTCAAGTGAGGTACCTGGGGTGCAGACAGACCCAGCCTTCACTGCCCCTTCCTGTTCTCATACCTGACCCTACACAGACACCCAGGTGTGACGCAAGGGTCCCTCAAATCCCTCTGCCCCTGGAAACACCAGTTCCCAGCCTTCCTCCTTCCTCAGGCCCTTCAGCCTCCACTCCACGCTAATTATATTCATTTCGCCACCTTTTCCTGGGGAGCCGGCCCCTCCTGCAGCAGCTCTCCTCTGCTCTCCTCCGCTGGCTCCCAGCTGCCCTCCAGCGCGGGTGACTCACGCTCAGCACACACTGAGCCCTTTCAGCAGCCCTCGGCCCCAAACACTGTCCCAGTCTTCCCAGCGCCGGCGTGCCGAGCCCCCCCAGCACCCGCTGCCGGCACAGGCTCCTGGCCAAGGGGAGACATCCACGCCCTCCCTGAGAGAGCGGCTTTCACGGCTGAGAAGCCAAAGACCTTCCCGGAGTAATCTGGGCCAGGATGAGGCACAAGCAAGAGGTCGACCGACTGGGATGGACTCACAGGCCAGGTTGCTTTGAGCAACAGCCAGCAGTTTAAAAAAAATAAATAGATGTATTTGAAAAGAAAAAGGTTTACAAGCTCCTAACGGGACCGTTCTTGGCTTGGACAGATGAAACCTGCCAGGAATCTTTTCCTCCCTTCTGCCTTCACCAAACTTCCTGTGACCAACAGCAGGGCTCTGTCTGCTGTGTGGGGATGGGGCCAGAGAAGGGGCCTCTCTGTTCCCCAGCTGGCAGCAGGGTGGGCACCACCATACAAACCACCCCTTCACCTGGAAACGTTGCAAAATCCTCCATCAGATGAGCCACTGGAAAAGCCACTTGCAGTTTCTCAGGGCTAGAGCTGTGCAGAGAGTGGGCTGGAGGCACATTGCCTGCAGGACAGCACCATCCCCTGCACTGCACTGGGTCCTGCTTGTCCAAGGGGACTTGTTGCCTTCCCCAGAGACTTGTGTCTAATAGCCTGGGGTGAAGTGCTGGAGCCTGGGAAAGTCCAGGCACGCAGTTGCAGGGGAGAGTGGTGCTCAGGTGTACCCCAAAAAGAGCCTTACCAATCTGCCACAGCCTAACTCCAGGGCTTTTTAGCTGTCACAGCCTCTCCAGTAACGTGTGCACACCTCAAGGAACACAAAGAGCAAGCTGAACTCTTGTGACCATCAGTGACACAGCAGAGAGGTGCACAAATGCAGCAGAATCCTCCGTGCATGAGGTTGCACAAGTGTCTTCTGCCTCTTTCCTTCCTGCCTCTTGCTGCCCTTTTCACCTGTGATTTTCTGTTCAGTTTGCCAAAATGCCCAAATTACCTGACCAAACAGTCTCCTCTGTCTGTCGGGGGAGATCACCATCACCACAGCTCTCAGTGCAGACCGGATGAAGGGGCTTACTCACCCTCACACCCTGGGCAGCATCACAGGGTCACCAATGCTGCTGAAGCTGTGCTGGCTTACACCTGGGGAGCATGTGAACCTTCATCAAGCTGAGCTCCAGCCTTGGGAACAGGGCTAAAGGGAAAAACCTACAACTCTGACTGTGCTAGACTGCAAGAGGCAGTTGAACAGGCTTGAGGGGAATTTCCACTTAGGGTTTTGCTACTGACTGACAAGACTCTGCTCTTACCCAGGCATCTCTCCTTGGAGGGCTTGTTTGTTCTCTTCCACAGGTAGGGCCAGAGAGGTGAAATCTCAGAATCACAGTGGGAGGAACGTGGTATCTGAAGGGCTGAGATGTTCATTGCAGCCTCCCTCCCCTCTGGGTGTTTGCCAGGTTTCGGTAGCGGTGAAGTCCCTCTTCAGCTCCTATTGCCACTGAAAGCACCACAACAAATGCAGTGAGATTTATAAGCCTGAAGAGAGGCATGAGGGTTTTGCAAGCTGTGCTTAACCTGGGAAAGGTCACCTAGAAGTTGCCCTCCTGGCCATGAGGTCAAGCCACCTGTGTGTGGACACCAGCACCAGCAGCCACAGGGGAGGGAGGTGGCTTGTCACCAGACATTGCACGATGCCGTGGTGAGAACAACCCATGGAGCTGAACTGCCTTGGAGTAGATGGCAAGTGTTGCTACATTAGGCTGCAGAAACAGTGCAGCAAAACCTTTTTCCACTCCTTTCATCCCCGGTTGTCCTTCCAGCATTGCCTGGGTTTGTTAAGGAGTGGGGAGGATGGACCCTATCAACCCCTCAGCACAGTCCAGAGAGTGTATGGGTAGGAAGAGACTCACCATTCAGGGGCAATGGTAACTGTGCCAGATGTCATGATGCCAAAAGGGGGGTGGTGGCAGTCACAGGGGAATGGTTCATGGATAAGGTTTAAATAGATACAGAGCCCTGAGATTCCTACAGCCCAGAGGGACCGCATTTCCCAGGCCCAGTGTTGCTGAAGTGTGGAAAGGGCCAGCGAACATTTCCCACACTGAAGCCCTGCAGGGCACTGCGTGCTGGGGTGGACAGGGAAGGAGGGGAGCCCTGCCCCTGCTGGCAGCTCCATTCTGGGCTGGTCCCACATCCCATGTGAGTCCCAGCGCACTGGAGCAATCTGGAGGCACCTGCCACCTGCTCCCAGGGCTGAGGCAAATATCTCCACTGCTCCCACTGGCCTTGGGATCAACCATCCAACAGCAGAGCCCTGGGCCAAGCCTCAGTGTTGCCAGCAAAATTATCTTCAATGATTGCAAAGGGAGAACCAACACATTTCACACCCAGGAAATACAGAGATTCTTTTCTCAATAATCTGGAAAAGCAATTGATATATGTGTGGAGGAAGGGGAGAGGCAGAAGAAGGTATTTATGGAGCTTTTATTCGTCACTGACTCCTGCACAGCCAGGCTGGACAGCTCTAACCTGCTTGAACCCGCTCCTTTGTGGCAGAATACATTGTTTGAGTAATACCCACCAAAGGCACTGATGCAACAGAAACCCGACCAGATGCTGCCTGCGTAAAGCAACGCAGCAGGAAAAAAGTAAAATTCAGGCAGCAGCAGGAAAAAAGCAAAATCCAGTCTGCAAGAAAAAGGGACAGAAAAAGGGACGTGCAGGAGGAGAGGCGTTGATCTGGTACTTTGCACCCCATTAGCTGTGGGTGGGACAGCAACCGGAAAACTGGGGCTGGGTGTGCGCAGCCCCAATCTTTGGCGTGGGTTGAATGTTCAATGGATGTGGAGGAAAAGCCAGATCCCGTGTAACAGCTCTTAGCTGATGTGGGTACAGCATGGGCCGAGTTTATGCAGATGCAGGATCAAAAATTTTGCAATTTCACTGTGAAACTAATAGTATGTAGGAGATTCCCTCCTGAAACACAGGAGTGGGGGGAGACAGGCAGTTGTCCTGACAAACACAATCTATTTCTAGCTCTCAGGGTCACAAATGTTAGGTTCAAACTGTGCCTGGAAAGGATAATAAGCAGAAGCTAGTACTGATCATGTTAACCTTTTAAATCTCCAAACAATTTCCAGTCGCAGCCCCATAAGCACAACACTGCAGGTCTGGTTCCCCCATCTCCACCCTACCCACCCACAGGGCAGCCCTTGCACCTTCACCCTGCCCAAATGATTTCACTCTGCTGCAAGAACACATGAGAAGACACCAAGGGATCACAAGAGTCACCCCCACCAACATGAAAAGGGACCCCCAGATTAAATAATAAGGATTAAAGCAGGACTCCCCCTAAAACTTGATCTCTATCTTTTTGGCTGCTGTCCAGCAGCCACCCAGCCCAGCTGCTCACACCCCAGCGAGGCTCAGGGGCAGCCCCACATCTTCCCTGCTCTGTCTCTTGCAATCTCTTCATCTCCCCTGAGGCAGATGCAAAGCTCTCTCAGGCTGGAAGGAGTTAAAATAATGAGACCCTTTTAAACTATCACATTTGCATTTCAGACAAGCACCGGACACTGGAGCCACAAAGGTATTTCTCAACTTCTTTGTGATGTGCAAGTTCTGAAAGTAGGTGTGGTGGTAAAGTTTCCATTCCTGATTCTTACCTTTACAGGAACAACCTTAATTTCATATTGATTCAGGCCTTACTGCACCAAGACTATCGTATGACCTTCTCCATGGTTAAGCCTAATACAAACCCATTGGTACATACACACCTCCACATAGGTCAAACTCCAGAATCCTGCATGCAAATGGCACTGGGTAATAAACCAGGCTGAAATGCAGCTGTCATGTCCATCTGGTGCTACATTAGCAAACCAGAGCTTTTTGCTTCTTTGCTTTCCCCTTCCTTTTGTTTCAGAGCACAAGTCTGCACAGAAAGTTGGGCACAGCAGCAGCCTTTGGAGCCATTACAGCTCTATCTGTGGCATCAGTTCATGACAAGACACAGAAGAAAAGCTCTTCATGATTAAAATACTGATATTCTGCTCCTTAGGGCTGAAAAGGAGCCTGCAGCAGCTCAGGCTGACGTGGAAGAGCTGCTGCAGCAGCAGGAACATTTGCTGAACTGGTGAAAAGGGAACCTCACCTCTCAGTGCAGTATTGCTCTCCTCCATCCTGTCCAACTGGGAGTTTAAAGGTGCCTGCCAGGAACTCACTGGAGATGAGCAGATGACAAACAGCCCTCACTCCTTTCAGGGTTCTATGCCACCTCCTCTCAGATCTCTTCACAGGTGTTCAGGAAACCCCAGTTTCTACTCTCTCACTGGCCTGTGCCCAGTAACTGGGTGCCAGCCTCACACCTCACACCTCCTGCTGCCATTCACCCACTTCCTCTGGTGCCCAGCTGCGCTCAGAGGAGCTTCTGCCTTCCTGAGTCTCACTGTGCTTCCACTCATCACATCTGATGGCCAGTCCCACGCAAAGCACGACGAACAGACCTGCACCTGCCCTGGCTGTGGCTGGGGCAGAGCTAATTTTATCTATAGTAGCTGGTATGGTGCTATGTTTTGGATTTGGAACCAAAACAGTGCTGATAAGGCAGGGATGTTTTAGCTGTTGCTTACACAGCATGAAGGCCAGCTCTGTTTCTCACGCTGCCCCAGCAGTGAGCAGGCTGGGGGTGCACAGGAAGCTGGGAGGGGACAGAGCAGTGACAGCTGACCCCAACTGATCAAAGGGATATCTCAGACCGTGTGCCGAAGTGCTCAGCACTAAAAACTGGGAGAAAGAAGGAGTTATGATGTTTGTCTTCCCAAATACCAGTTATGCATGATGGAGTAACTGTTCCGGCTCTCCCAGAAATGGCTGAACACCTGCCTGCCCATGGGAAGCAGTGAATGAATTCCTTATTTTGCTTTGCTGGTGCACACAGCTTTTACTCCACCTGTTGAACTATCTTTATCTTAATCCACAAGTTTTCTCACTTCTACCCTTCTGCTTCTCTCCCCCATTGCTCTGGGCGGGAGCGAATGAGAACAGTGTGGGGCTGAGCTGCCCACTGGGGTTAACCCACCACACACCCCTAAAGGCTGTGGTGATAACACCCCCTCCATCATCTCCAGCATGCCTAAGCAAGGACATATTTCCCCAGGAGCTGATTTCCCAGCAAGGACAGGGTATTCCTGGCACAAACCACACTCATAGCCCAGAGAAAAGTCATTCAAAGCAGCACGTGGGTAACACCGGTAACCGTGCCAAGCTGCAGGACCAGTCAGCTTTGCAAAAGATAAGGCAGCTTGAGACTCACTGCTTTGCCCAGCACAACTGTCCACATTGGGAGAAAGAAGCAAAAGACTCTGGCAGCTCATCTGGCATCATACTGTCCCATTCCCATTGCCCAGGAATGGTTTGAGAGGTGTCTGATGAAGCCCAGAGGTCTCAACCCTGAACAGGTAACATTTTAGGGCTGAGTTGCACTGAACTGTTCTCACTAGGAAATGGTTTTGTGTACAGTACTGACGTCAGAAGGTAATGAGAGATTTTAATCAGTCCCAGCACAGAAGGAAGGAGATTCCTGTATAATACCAGAGATTACCACAATAGTCTCATTTGGGATCTCTTTGGGATCAGGTCTGTGCTGCAGGAAGAGGCTGTGGTTCAGGTGAAAGGAAAGGGGCTACAACCAGCAAGAACCAAACATCCAGCCAGTTTTCAAAGAGCTCCAGCCTGGGACAAGCACAGTTCAAAGCCTCCCTTTTCCTCTGTAATGCATGAACATGATCCAGCCATATGGAACAATTCCCATTGCAGGGAAAAATAAGGCAAATCCCCCTCCAAACAAAACAAAAAGTTAGAGCAACGGAAGGAAGCAGAGACAGGAAACTACGAGCACTTTCTTCAGAGAGGCCACTGCTGCAGGATAAAAGGACAGATTTTTATGCATGTGCTGAGATTCCTTCTGAAACTTACTTTAGGCACCTGAACAAAACTTACCAGCTTTGCACAAAGGTTCAAACCATCCCCTGTTGCCAGTGAGGAGAAAACTATCTGCCTCCTGACAGCTGCTCAGGGGAAGCTTGACTGGGTGGAAATACAGGACATATTTCCTTTTCACTAGCAAAGAATGATGAAAATAACAAGATGTAAATCAAGGAAATATCTTTTTCAGATTGGACTCTACAGACACAAATGTGTTACTGTCACCAGAAAGGTGTAAGATCACTGGACTGATTATGGTTAAAAAGCCTTGGTCTCTGCCCTGTGCATGGCCATGACCCAGGAGCCAAGTCACCCGCTAGGATTTGAGATGAAATCAGTTGTCACTGCTGCCATTTCTGGGTGACTTGGGCAGTGACACACAACTGCTGACACTGGTTTCTGCTTTAGTTGCTGTAAAAGTGGTTTCAGAGAACCTTGGGAGCCCCAACAAGATTTGTGGAAATTCACAGTGGTTTAGACCCACCTTTCTGTAACTCTCAGCATGGCTTTGTGAAAACCTGCATCCTCACCACGTGCATCTTCAGAGTCACAGGATAATAAGGGTTAGAGAGAAAGAGCCTTATGATGCCCCTTCTTGCCTCTGCCCAAAGTATACTGAGGTTTTAACCTACAATACGGGAAAGAGCCATTTAGCCACTCAGTTTTTCATCTATGTGGAAAACAAATCAAAAGTCAATTATTTGTCTCCCATTCTGCACAAATGGGAAACCATCCTCTGCAATGGCCAGGTCCTGAACTTGAGTGAGATGATGACACTAAATGTCAGGCCAGCTCCAGGTACGCATGACTAAAAACTCAACCAGACCAATTTCTAAATTTTGGGAGAAGCAAGCCCAATCCTTCTTGGTGTTACTGTGTATGGGCCTAAAAGCCTTGGTTATGGGCCAAGCTCCTCATGGCCTCATGTCACATAGGCACTGAGGTTGACTATGAGCCATGAGACCAGTTGTGATGGCTCATAATTCATTATTTGCCCCCATTTGCAGTGTGGCTACACTGGTGCAGCTGCTCTGGACAGACCCAGTCCCTGGATCTGGGCAGAAACAGGACAGTGATGGCTGCTGCAGCCAGTACTGCTGGGGCATGGAGTGATGGGGCCCTTGAGAACTGCTGTTGTACTTTGCCAGTGGATCATTCCCTGAGGTGGTGGCTCATGACTAGGAACTCCCTGGCATGGAGCTTTTGGTATGGTTAGACAGGGTGGAAATTTTGGCTGTTTCAAACAGCGCAGTTTCCACAGGCCTTGAGGATGAAAGGCACTTGATCGAAACAGAACTGTATTCCTCAAGTGCCAGAGCTGCTGTATTTCATTTCCCAACTGCTCACTTGGATGAGGAAGAAATAGAAAGGAGCCAGTTTCATGGAAAATCATGATAGGTCATGATCTGCCGAGTTAACAAAAAAAAGTCACCTGCTTCAGAGGAGCCAGTCCAGTAGGATACTGCAAATTCAGTCCAGGGGGAAAGCACTTGGTGAAAAGGGTAAAAATTTCAGGGAGGCATCCTGCTTGACAAAGAATTCATTTGGTGCTAATGGTTCTGCTTCTTGCTACCAGCATGAACCACGCTCCCAAAAGGCAATGCATGAGCAGACACGAACAATGCAGTGATTTGTTCTCAGGAAGCATTCAACCTCTGCCAGCAGTCAACCGGATCCAGACAACGGCGAGGGCAGTCAGACCGGCACATGGCACACCAAAGGAGGAGCTGTATCACTTGGCACAGAGCTGCTATTTCCAGCACTTACATCCCATCCTCATGCTAGCTCAACTTTTTCACTCTTCAGAGGAGGAGGACTATGCTCCTGTAATGAAATCTGGATCTACAGGGGCGAGAATTTTTCCTTGAGATCAGTAGAGGGAGGTGTCCTCGACTCCTAAAATCCCTCAGCAGGTGGTCTGATTTGCAAATGGCCTCAGCATTCGCAGCTGTCAGCTACAGCTCAATATAAAAGGCACCTTAAACATCTACAGCACAAATCTTATTGTTTCAGGTATCCACTAATTTGTATTTGTCCTGTTTACTTGCTTACTTAACAGAATTAGCTCTGAGCATTATTAAAAGAAAAACAAATATGATGAAGTAATACTTTAAAGACATTTTAAGTTGAAAACCAGCAAAGCATACTGGAAATCATTTTTTAAATTAAATATGGTGCCAGGTCACTTACAGTGAACAAAACAACTGACACTCCCCAGATCTGTTGACTTAGAATTATATCAGAACAGCATTCCCCGTATTTGAGTAAGATAAGAACAAAGCACTGAAGCTGTCACCTGGATTTCTTCCTGCTTATTTGAAGCATTCTCACTTTCACTGCAACAAATTACTGCCCTACTTTCTTGGAAACTTGGACCATATGCCAAGCACTGCTGAGAGAACTTGTACTAAAAGGAGGACGCATTCCAGAAAGTTATTAGATGTCCCAGAGTGTGCCACTGAGCCTGTTGTTCAGAGAGCACCAGGTCCTCAAAATGCGGAAATTTGGATCATGATCCTGTAACTGAATACAATGCCCTTCCACTGCAGGGCAGAAAGCAGCCCAGAGATGGGAAGAAACTTGCTTTGAAACATCAGATCCCAACCACTGACAAGATGCCAGGCTAGAAGAATTACTGGTCTGATGATGCAGTAGGACAAGGTTCTATCTTCTGCACCTAGAAGTTGGTTTCTTTTTAAGATCTATTAGCAGCAGATTCCCACACAGCTTGGCCAGAACAGCCTGGTCTTAGTCTGTTTTGTTTGTCTTGAAACATCTTGCTGTTTCTCACCCTTCAATAAACTCTCAGGAGTCCCACTGCTTTTACAACTTCTATGAATAGCTGAGGTTGGGAAAGTGCAGCATAGCCTGGAGAAGCCCACAGAGGTCACAGAGGTATTTTGCTACTCAGCTCCCACAGGGTCAGTGGAGGTTTGCAAGGCTCCATCTATCCCCTCTGCTGGCCATGCCCATACACCTCCTCGAGCTTGGTGGGCCACACTGCACAGCCGGGGTGCCTGGCAGGGCTCACACACTCCTTCGTTAGATCACACTGAGCAAGGTGCAACTCCAGCATTTCCTTTCTCGGGAAAGGGCTTGTTCCAATGCTGAGCCAGACTGCAAGCGTGAGGATGGCCCAAACTGCCAGGAAGCTGTGTCTCAAAGACTAATTCAAGCCCCAAGCTAAAAGGCAAGCCTAGATGTACTTAATGACCTGGGAGGAAGGCAGCCTGTTTGCTTGTCTGCTACCACTACTCAAAGACGTGCACGAACACAACACAGTGCTTTTTATCTCTACACTGCAATCTCCACCATGATTTATAAAGACTAGTGAAACTTTGTTTAAAGGAACCAACTCAAAGCCAAACCAAGCAACCACTGTCCCTCCCCATCACAGCAATATGTTCCCTTTCAGAGAACTTCCTTGCTTGTCTTTTCCTACACACTTAAATCATACAACAAATAATACTTCTGACACCAAACCAATGTCGCTGGTGGCATCCCACATGCCTGGGCTCTCCTCATGAGAGACCACGAACAATGAGTGGCTCACACCTGCTTTGCAACACTTCTGAGTGAACAGCACTGCCTCTGCAGAGGCAGGCCAGGCTGAACAGAAGGGAGCTGTATTTTCCACTTAGATGGAGATAAAACTATTGGAGACAGAATTTGTCAATAATAAACCAGAGTGAAAGGTAAAGAAATGCACACAGTGAAAGTTCATGAACCCCAAAACAAACATGTCAGAAAGAGATAGAAGGGGAAAAAAAATCCCTTTAGAAGCATTTTTATCTAGTCACTGACAGATAATTTTAAAGCATTCATACAGAACGATGGTTCTATGCAAACCTGTATATACCTGCAGTTTGTCTCAGGTAACACTGTCTGTAAATAAAATTACACAATATACAGAAGTTACATCCAAAAGGCATGATAGCACCACATAGGACTTTGGTCCCAGAAAAACTTCACCTGCAGATTTGTGTGTCCTATGCAATAACTGTACTTGCTTTTTGTAAACGAATTCACAGCCACTCTAAGTGCAATCACACCCCTCCTGTTGAGGCAGCAATTTCCACTGCTCCTGTTATGAATTTACCAGGGGGGTGTTGAATCTGGCAGCAGCCTCTATGTGGCTTATACAAAAGACACTCAACAACTGTTTAGTGAGGTGCTGAATTTGCTATGTGTGTGCTACTGACCTGCATTCAGGGCCCTCTCCCCCCTGAACAGTGGAGTCCTATGAACAAAGGCAGAACTGACATTTTTCATTAGCTTCAAACCTTCCTTCTGGCATCACAGGGGCTTTTTGTGAATAAGACAGGGAAAGGAGGACATGTTATTTCCTTGGCCTCTCAAATTACTGCTCAGCTGATAATTATTTCTAAGCATATCCACAGTTTCTCTCAGGCATTTGGAAAATGAAGTCTCTCATGCATTAATATAAAAAATACTCTCTGTTTTCAAACTCCATACTCACACACCAAAACATCTAAGAGTTGAACATGGAAACATGTACATATAGAGTTCTGCATTGCAACAGGCCTGAGTAAGAAACACACAAGTACATGTACTTCAGCTTGTTCCTTTCAGTCCAATTCAGCAAGATGCATTTTGGTTTTTCATGAATCTTGATCTGCTGGAGCAGTTGTAGCCATACCTACCAACCACCCTCAGGTGACTGGAAAGGAGTGATAACATTTGGACCTCAACTCATTATAAAATCAGTGAGGTTTTGAGGTTGTTGCTTCCCCCCCCACCCCCCCAAAAAAAATAGTCTGTACTCAACACTTTTCAAAAGCTGCTCTCCACATCAGAGAATCAGATCTGCTCCACCGTGAAACTCAGCACTGCTGCAAAATAAATAAAACTTGACTGCTGGAGCATTCTGTGTTATCCGTGTATGCAAATGAATGTGCTTAGCACTTCAGTGTTAACAACCTGGCCATTGATATCACATGATGGAAAAACCTCTGAATTTCAGAGGAAAGAGAAAAGCTGCCTATCCTGGAAAACCACACGGTGAGCTTTTATGGCCTTTCCATTACTGCCCTTTTGTGAACCAGAGGACATTTTCCCATTACTGGTGTTGATCAGCCCTGAGAGGAGGCAGATGGATCTAAGCACAAGTCAGCGATTTTCTGTAACTTCTTTGTCCAACGTGGGGATCAATGTCACTTCATGTCCTATGTAGTTTGGGAGTTAAAGCAAGACCCGTACTCTGCCTGCTTCGTGTTAGGTCTGTGGACACCCTGAAGGTACTGAGTAGTAAATTGTAACTCCCACATGAATTTGACCAGATTTTAAGTTAGAGGGTGTCTTCTCCTACAAAACGTCCCAATTCCAATTTAAAGTCTATTATCCAAAGGGGTTTCCCGAACCTGTGTGTGGGAGCCCTTTCTGCAAACATCTGACATCGCATCACTGAACTCAGTGGGTCTCATGGCAACTACATCAGTGGCCTTGGCTCTTCAGTTGCCACAACACACCAAGAGGCACAATTCAAGACCTTGTCAGAAGCACAAAGCTTTGTTCTGGTCCTATGGAAACGACCAGTGGCTTAACAACTCCTCACTGCAGGGGAAGGCAGTGTCACTGTGGGAGTTGCTTTACCTTTCAGGCTGTGTACCACTTGTTTGTTTCTCAAGGTGGAACTCCAAAACCAAATCCTTACCTTCCCCCTTCTCCTACCGGTTAAAGCATTTGTTTTTGAAGTCTGCCTCCTTTTTGTACATCTCTGCCTCAGCAGCAGCCAAGTTCCAACGTAAACTGCATTTATGTGTCCTAACAGCTGTCACATGAGGGGATGTTACTGAAAATCCAACCCCCAGTGAAGACTTAGTGTTTCCTGGTCACTGTTACTTTTGAGAGAAAGAACAACAAAGAGCACTAGCTTTGTAATCCACTGGCAGAACTAACTGCTGCGGTTTTTATTTGGTGGAGGGCTTCCTGATCTCTCTTGCCTAGCCAGCACTTCATATTCACCAAAGACCAGCACAAATTCCATGAATACAAAACCAGACATTACTCTGAAGTAAAGAACATAAAAAAAACCAACAAAGACCAAAGAAGATTGACCACAGTCACATGTAAAGAGAAAGTTGCTTCTGATTTGTTCACATTCCCATGGTTTCTTCTATGAAGAAGCAAAGCTCTTCGTTCCAGTGGAAAAAATGGATTATTCATTCCACAAATGTTTTACAGTAGAATTAAGAAAAAATGTAGAACGAAGGAATAGGAGTAATTGGTGCAGTTAAAGCTGCTCATCAGATCCTCAGAGGTGAACATGGATGCTGCCTTGGACACTGTCACAGTGTTTTTCATCTGCTACAGGTCAACCAGAAGCTGATGAACTACTTCCTCTCCAGTCTCTGGAGGCCAAAGAGATCTCACCCCACATCACTGCTACAGGCAGTAAAGACTCTGCACGTGATGCACACTGTCCCTCCTAATGCAGATCCTTTGAACACAGATATCTCCCAACCCATTCACAAAGGCATAATTCAAAAAATAGCAAGTGACAGGCTGGTTCAGCAAACAATATGTTAAAAAGACAGTTGTTTGGTCAGGTTCCTGTGCTGTCTCCCTACATACTGTCTTCAAGGGCCATTTACTCTGACACAGAAGGCAGAGAGCAAGAGTTTCTTCTCAAGGTGGCAATGTCACTTTAGAGTAAACTATCAGAGCAACTGGGACTATATCCATGTCCCATATCAGTCCTGGGCTGCTGCTGAGACCTTGAATTGTAATAACAAGGCCCTTGTCTTAGCCAGCTTTAGAGACCACAACAGAGGCATCCCATCAGATAATCCCAGAATCACTGTGCAAGATGAATGCCATGTGGTGTCAACAACCTCACTCTGCTCCGTAGGTCACCAGTAAAGCTCATTACAGGAAGCTGGCTCTGTCCTTCAACAATGTGACAGGTGATTCTCGAGGAAAGGAACTGTTCTCACTTCCTGTAGGACTGGCTGCCTGCAGAAAAACAGCAAGAAAGAGTCTGTCAGCTGAAAGCAGGATTTATTACGAGATAGGAGCTGCCTGAGGGCAACACTTGTGCGACCTGTACAGGGACACAAACATCACAAAAAACATGCAGAAAGGCACTTTATCTCCCAATGCTGCAACTTAAAAATGCAGAACATATTTATGGCAACCCCTTGTGTAGGAACATGGAAAGAACTGAAAGGGAGTCACCAGGGCCCAGTCGCACTCCCGACAAAAAACATTCCTCATTCTTCTGGTAGAGAGTTTTGTACTGCCCTAGCTCCAATGTGCCCTAGACAGAACTTGGTACACTGCAAACAGCTTCAGCATGCCCATGAAGAGTTGCCTGGAATAGATGCAGAACAAGGAACAGGGTAGATTAAACCATTCAACCATGTCCACATGGAGCACAGTTGAAAAGGTCTAAATTTGGAGGTCCCTTTGTTCCCTCTGGAACTCTGTGTTCCAGCCATGCTGCCAGTGCCATCCCTGTGCCAGCTAGGAAGTGGAAATCACAGTGGGTCCCAGCATAGTTGGTTTTATTTGGAGGAGCTTGGGTTTTGCTTTTAGGTACAGTTTTGGAGCTCAGCTAACAGCAGCTGGCTGCATCTCAGGCAGGAATCCAGCCCCAGGCCTGTAGCTGAACTAAGTACCTGTGCTTCCTCTGCATTCCTCAGGCATTCCGCACACTCCACGCTCCAAGAGGAGCAGTCCAGCTAGTTCGGCTAGGTTTATATAAAATCAACTTGTTTCCAAAAAATACACCTATTATAAATATTAAAATCAAGCTAAAAATGTGCCTCTAAAATAAGTGAGCACATCAAGTACAATCAGAAACTCATCTTTTTCTCATCATGTCCATCATCTATAAAATTCTGCATTTCTCCAGAAATACCAAAGAATCCACAAACTAAAGATAGTCTTCCACTGGAACTGGGTCTCTTGATATGTAAAAACCTTTGTACCTATGCAGCAGGCAAATGGGAGGCAGCAACTGCTGAAATCTACTGATTGCTGATATCTGTGCATTTGATACCATTCTGGATTTACAGATGAGTCAATCAGGAAATTAAAGGAGCTGTAGCATAGAGCTTTACTGGGGAAACATTAGGGGCTCACCTTGCCTGCACCTTTAAGTAACAGCTGAGAATCACCTTTGAGAACCTCAAGTTTTAACATAGGAGCTTAAAGCCCCTTTTTAGTCCTTTAAAAATCTGGTTCTCATAACCTTCATCTCACTTTTCCCAACCACAAACATCTGTGTGAAAGCCCCTGCAGGATGGACAAGAACTAACAAGTGTTCTGTGACAGCAAACAACAAGGCTGGATACATGTACACAGAGTGAATGGAAGATGACTTGTTTGCAAAATAATTTATTGGCTATTTTTAGCAGGAAGATTTTAACATTCAATTGCTGATGCTAAGTGTGTCTCATGGCACATGTGGACAGACAGAAAATGATAACCTGGAACCCCAAGATAAAAATTTGGAGAAAAGGTAAATGGACACATAGCAAGATGGGATGCCTGCTATACATTCAGCTTTGGGACGCACAGACGAAGAAGAGGAATACTGTAAGACACATCCTACCCAATAAAAGTTAGAAGAGCTCAAGAGTCTGGACTAACAAATCACATATACTGAATCCACAGAGAAACCCAAGTGACCTACTTTAATGCAATTTGAAAATAAAATACATTATGCACTGTGCCACTGGAAAAGGATCTTGCTCCAGAACCAAGATATATATGTCACATCTTTCCTAGGACACACACACACAGAAGTGTAAAGCTCCCCTGGAGAAACTAGAGTATGCAGAGGAGTTTTCGTGTGCACACACAGAGACACACACACACCCTGTGCTTTTCCTTCCTTCATCTGGGCTTCTTTTCAATGGGCTAATGCTTTTGAGAATGAATCGAAACAGGAACCAGAGACAGACTCTTGGGTGTTACACCACATCCAGTCAGGGCAGAACAGTGCTGCTGTCACAGGAAATAGAAAGCACTGATGCCAGAGGTGAAACATGGGGCACGCGCAGCAAAGGTTAAGCCGAAAGAGCCGGCAGTATTACCTCAGCACAGGAATGTTAAAGCAAGTAATCTCTAGGTCAAAACCTCCTTCCACCACCAAGGACATTCCCTTCCATTGCCACACCTGTACTGCCCGAATAAAATCACACTATTTCCCTGCACATGCAACTGTGTGGAATGACAAAAGAGTGAGCAACACAGAAGATTTAGGATGCTCTTTCCAGCCCTGTTACTGATTTACTAGGTTATTTCAAATCTCTTAGTTTCATTTTCCATATTTGTAATGAGGAGCTAATGATATATATACCTCGAATTTCTTGGGAAGGTATTAGTTATTATGATTTTGTGAAATGTTTCAAGGTAACAGTTACAGTTAAAGAACAGAACTGATGTTACATTGTGATAAAACAATCATCACTAAACTTGTTACAATGCATTTGAAACAAGGATATACATTGCTCCTGCCGTTTTCACTGATGGTGGACACTGAGGTGTGTTTGAACCCAGTCCTATCCACACTCCTGGGAAAAAGCTTATTAATTACTGAAGAATGCATCTTTCTTCCCTCTCCATCCCAAAAAAACTCCACAGCTGACACACCACGTGTTTAGTGATGTGTGAGTATCCAAGATCAACATTTCCACTTTGTTGGGCTTGTGTTGCCTGGCTTAAAGCAAGTGTCCATCCTTTTCCTCCAACCTCAAATGAAAGCCCTCCTCTCTTTTGAAGCGCCTGCAGACTAGTACTGCTTAAACTTTTTCAGGCCACAACACAGCCATGTGGTTCTGAAGTACAAGCCTCCAGAAGAATGGTGACTGCCACAAGCAGCACACTGTGCTTGGCTCTCTGCTCACCAGGCTGCCCTGAGCCCATCTTCTGAACTGCCTGACTCTGGTCTACATTCAGTTGCAATGTAGACACACCCAGGGATCCAAATTCAAGAACCTTAAACGAGTTATACAGTGGAGTGAACAAATGTCTAAAGAAAAGGGAAAATGTTTGATGACACCTAGAGAAAGTCTAATCTGAGACCAGAAACTTCCAAAAAAAATTCTGAGAATTTGGGCCACTTTTCTCCAGCCAGAGACAAGAAAAAGCATGTCTTGTAACTGCTCACATGACAGCCTGGAAATAAGAGCAGTGTTCAGCAGGGTGTAATTACACGGTTGTACATCCTGCAGACGATAAGTACAATGTCATATACTCCTGGCACATTAGTAGCCTACGACCTCATTCCTAAAGAGTTTCTACAGTGCTCCCTCCTTTCCCACCCCAAGGAATGACAAATAGAATGATGACTTTTTCCACTTACTCTGTCTGCTCCTTGTGGATGATCCTGAGGAGCTGGGACGGCTTGTTTGTTGGGGTCCAGACTGAGAGAACTGGGGGGCAATGGCTGGGACCTTTCCCTTTCTAGGGCCGGTACTCTGCCCTTCCGGAGTGCGAGGGATCTTAGGTTTGCTCGTGAAGGCTGAGGGAAACTCGCTGTAGGAGGAGATGGAAAGGGTTAGCAATGCATGGAGAAATATGTATGCATAGTAAGTCTGCAACCAAGTGAAACCTGCAGTACATGCTGTGCTGTGACAGCATGACAGGCTGCTCAAAATTCAGGGAGACTGCAAATGGAGAAGAACATGGCATCACAGGTACTGCCCTGGGATATGTACTCACTGTGCAGCCTCTAACCTGGCTCTGCCGACCTCTCTATCCTACTCAAACCTCATTCTTTGCACAACAGGATTGAACAGGTTCAGTTAAGTTCCCTGCAAATCAGTAATTGATCTTTAGCCTGTTTTCCATTGTATTTGTCACATTCAGTGACTCATTCTGAGGCGGAAAAAATACACAGATATGCTACAGCACAGGAACACATCCTTTTAGGGCACAGACACCATAATTTCTGCCAGGTATAGGTCACAGTCTTGGTAGACACAGGCAGCCTCCCTGGCTCCTGGCTGAGATAAGATTTGTAGAACTCCCTGAAGGCTTTGTCAAAAGAGCAAAAAGCTGTGATGGCATCTATAAAATAAATTCCCTAGGTTCCTTGTTCACACTGAGAACATAAAACATCTGCTGCTATTTCACAGTCCACATGTGCTGCAAGAATACTGTTCTTTAAAATTTAGTCAATAACTGTGTGAGGATACACTGCTCTTCCTTGCTCCCAGAATGTATTCTTTCCCAGGTACAAAAATAGAGGTTACCAGGAAATAGCAAGGCTCTAAAATAATTCTGAATCTATATTAATGTTTACAGTAGTGATTCGATTTTGTCTTAAAAGGAGAAAAGGTTGAACTGAACTAATAGTTACATGAAAAAGCTCATCATATTTAAAAAAGGAAATCAAAGAGTCAAACGAGATCCAAAAGGGTGCCATCCAAAGAGCAGTGATTAAAATGGAAAATCTCCGTGTTACTAACTCCATCAAAAGAACCCTTTGTGACCATCAGAAAGGGTGATTAGGAGGATTTTCAAGATATTTAATCTCTCCTCCTCCCCTGGGAATGCTGCTGAGTCAGTGCTGATTAGCCCTTCCATAGCCCTGCTTCACCTTGCAGGGAGATTTGAGCAAGTGTTCCTTTTGCATTTTAAATAGCATTACTGTCTGTATTTTGCATTTGTATACGATAACAACTGCTCTGCTAAGAACCATCTCTGCAGCCCTCTACCTATGAGTATTACAAGTGTTAACACTTGTCTCACTTCAAAGGAAGAGGTGGCAGATGGCAGCAGAAACTGTACTGGCAAAACAAACTCAAAAAAGTAAAATTGGCTACATAGAACTCCAAGGCATGGACCACAGAAATATTTAAATATCCTTCTCTCCATAAAACAGTCTCATTGCCATTGCTTTTTTGTCATTTTACTCACTTCGGTGAAGTGAGCTAGTTCAAGTGAATTGGTTTTTCAATTCACTTGTGCTCTTCATGATAATCTTATGTGTGCTATGATATTCTCAGGTAGATAAAAAAGGGAGATTCAACAGCCTCAAAGCAATTTTTAGCTACAAATGAGGGGTTTTTTCCCTAATTTAACAATAAGATAACAAAACCTTGGATCTGTATTCCCATACACTTAAAAATTGGTATTTTAGCCATCGACCATCTCCACAGAGTTTCACTGCAGTAACCTTGGCAGCCAGACTAGAAGCACTTTGGCGACAAAGCAAAGCAACACAACCAGAGTCATGTCACTTTACCAAGGAAAGAGATACACAGTGATCACACAGAATGGTTCACATCTGTCCAAACTCTTCAGGAAAGGATTGTATGAAATAGGTTGGTAGCAAAAACTGTAAAGTTGAAAAACCCCTGGTTTTTTTCTGACAGGATGCAGAGCAGATCTGGGTCTTCATGTGCCCAAGTGTCACAGAACCACTTAATCTTTTATTGCATCAATAAATAGGCCAAGATCAACAGAAAATAATTAATCCTCAGGACAACACCTAAACCTGCTATTTGGTATCCTTCCAAAGTTGATGAGTTGAAGAAAGAAGAATTAAAATCTAGTGTGGGAAAATGTTCCACCACATTTGGTAAAGCAGTCACTGATGACAAGGTGTGATAAGTGCTCAAACAAACAAACAAACAAAAAAAAACAAAACGAAAAAAACAACCAAACAAAAAAATCCCAAACCCACAACAAGCTCACATAAAAACCTTCCATTGTATTGAGAAGAAACAAAATTGTTTACTGGGAAAACCTGAAATAATTGTCTATAAAAAAGTGCACAACAGGCTGACACTGGGATCAGAATAATCAGCCAGGAGATGAGAGAGGAACACACAAAGGTGAATTAGACCATTTTCTCCAAGAATACATTTGGACTTTTGAACAATTTTACCAGATCATCAGGAAAGCAAAGCCAATACAGATCTAAGAAGGCCCTGCAGAGTTTAAGGTCTTTATTATGACAATTCCAGACCCAGTCACAATTAAAAAAAGTGCTTTTTCAATGAGACACAATTGTAAACTCAAGTCCACTACAAAGGTATCCTTGACTGGCTAAAAAGCACAATAGTGCAATATTCTTACATGATCAAAATGCAACAGGGAGGGAATAGCAATGCCGGGACAGCATCATCAGCTGGAATAATCATTTGTTCCTGTGGAAATAAAACAACTGCAACAGAAATGTCACTACCAGGGTCTCATTCTTCTCTCAGACTGATTTTGTTGAATTTCACTTATCTCCGTGCAGTTAAATTCCCAAATTATACTGGTAAGTAAGAGGGGAAAGAGCAGTTTCTGTTTCCCCACTCCAATTCAGCCCTCCTTTTCTCATAAATACCTCTTTAGGAAGGTCTTGGTATTTACCTAATAGGTATTTGCCTCTAGGAAGGAGACATTTCTTACAGTGGACAAAACTATGAGCAAAGCAGTGATTTATTAGTTCTGTTTGTTATGCAAACAAATTAAAGAACAAGAGCAAAAGAATGAAAAGGCAGGTCTAGCTATTGCAACACCAACATATTAACAAAAGACCCTTGACATAGAAAACCCTGTGTTCGCTTGGACTGTGTGAATGGCTACATTCCCATATCCGTAACTCGAGGATGCATTTGGAAATACAATTTACTGTACGAATTCTAAGGAAGTACTAGGTGAAAGATATTATCTTCCTCTGCAGGATACTGCACCTGTGCTTTTAGTTCTATCAAGTCCATCTATGACTGAGATTTAGACATACATTTATGAAGAAAAATTAAAGATCACCGGGGACATGCCTTTTTAATAACAGGTTATGACTGTAGAGAAGCAAATCACCTCACTGAAGTGGGGGGTAAGATGCTACCAATTTGACTTGTTTTTTGCAACCCAAAGCCTGAAAAATAATCTCTCTCTCCATCACAAAGGAAGCAATTTGGCCATAAACTTTTCATGGTCTCTTTCTATTACATGCTCAGCTACTGTTACAACACACAACAGAAATAAAACCAGTAATGATGGGACAGAGGTATGACTACTAAGTACTTCAGCTGAAACCAGTGATAATTTGTTGACAATATGTAATTTCTCAGATTTCACCATGGAAACATCTCAATTGGGAAAAAAACTCCCAGCCAAACAATCAAAACCACACCAACCTCCTAAAAAATCCCAAAACCACACACAGGCATCTGTAGACCTGAAGGAAACAAAGTTATAGGCAGAGAGTCCAGTTTTCAGAAGTGCTAGAGCTTTAACTGACACAAATTATCAAGACCTCTGAAAAATCAGGTCCATAAAGAGCTAGTAAAACCTTTCCTTTAACACATCTCCACCCGTTCTATGATTTAGTCCTGGAATGTACTTGCTTTCAAAATTTCTCTACACTTACTGTTTAAAACTTGGCCCAATCAAATTCGCTATAGGAAAAAGCTGTTAATGTCTGAAGGACACATGTAGGCCCTGAAAACTTTGGTAAACCTTGGTCCAATTGCTAATGAATTCCTAGTTCTCATCCAATATATAACATCACAGTTGTACACATGACAAAGGCTTCAAAGAGGGCTCAAGGTACTAGCAGGATAAGAAGAGCAAGACCTTTCCTTTAACAGGAATAATTTCAAGGAAGAGTTGAATCCCATTGCTGGGTGACCTCATAATATTGCCTCCTTTGCTATATCCATCTAGAGGATAAATCAGAGACTCTGGTCAGCAGTGCTAGCAACTCAGAGTGTTTAAACGCCCTGAACCCACTTTAAATGCTTCATTTTTCTTCCTTCTGCAAGTTAATTCCTGCCGTGTTCCCACAGTCCTACCTATTTCTTTAATAAATGATTTTTCATGGGCTAGAGTCAAGTCATCTAAGGAAGCAATCAGGAAGTTTTATTTGCAGAAGACTGCGTTGAGCACGCATGTGAAGTTCATTAATAATGTCTTGCTTGAGATTTCTCCCATTCTGAACCAGATGCTTCGAAATTGAACAGCTGCCTCTGGCACAGTTAAGGGTATTTTGTTTGGCAACCACCACCACAGCTGTCTCAGGCCAGACTACATCATACATCAAATGACTTCACAGATTGTCTTCACAGCAGCATGGAATTAGCTGGTAAAACCCATCAGATTCCTTTTATACTTCTAGATATCCTCTGGATAAATCATACCTATACAATTGCCCATTTATGCTGTCCTCGGTGAAGTCTTGGGAAGACAAGATATTGTCATCAGCTGGAATGCTTCGGTCCATTCTTTGGCCTGGTGAGAATACTTCAGATGACTTCACTTCAACTGCTATTAAAAAAAGAAACACAGTTCAGGGAGCAGTTTTCTCTTTACAGTTTTACTAGAAATACAATCAAGTTGCAGTTCCTGCTGTATGAAGAAGTCCTTGAGGTATTAGCAGGCTACTGAGTTAGTGTGGCAGTGCACTACAACTCATCACCTGAGCAAAACAACTGGAACTGTGATACTTCCAGCCCTCTGCGGCTGGAAAATAAACTGGCTACACTTTGCAGTAGCAATGGGATAGGAGCATGCAGACCATCACTTAACATATATCAGCCAATGTCCACTATCTAATTAAAACCACAGCAACTCAAACACTTGCATTTCTCTGTACATATCCACAGTAACAGGCAGCCACTGCAGACAAAACCCAGTGTTTTACATTTCTGTCAGACTTGCTTTCTTCCATTAATGGGGAAGTGAAGTACAGTCAGTTTGCTGAGAGACACAAGGCTATCAAGATGTGCAAGTTCAAGAAAAGTTTAGGGAAAATGCCTAGCTCCATTCCCGCCGTGCTCAGGACAGGCTGCCATCCTGATTTGCTCTCACATGCTGATATGAATGCAGATCAGGTCACTGTCAGACAAGCATTTCTCTGCCCAGCACGTGTTCTGTCTGACATTCAGCATAATAAGTGCAGTAAGATGACCAGGGTTCATCTTTAGTCCACAAGTTTTCTGCTCACAGGAGACAAGAAAGGAAAAGTGCCAGAATTGTTGATTTACCAAAGTGACAAAAAGGGAGAACGAACTCAGACAAAGTCAGACCGACCCAAGAACAGCTGAGTATTTCCAGGCACGGAGGACATTAAGAACTGTTCTCATTTTTAGAAAACAAAAGAGGATCAACATTTCCAGAGGCTAAATTTAGCCTCCTTGAGATAGATATGAGCTTGATGATGCTAGTTGTTCACATGAAGCTTTTATTCTGTTTTTTCACTCTTGACCTCTTACTATTCATTTCATGACTTGCCTGCATGAAACTGAGTCCCAAAGCATTCATGTGACATATTCTGAAGTGAGCAGCTTTCTGGTACTGCAGAACGACCATCAGACCAAGATCAGAACTCAATAAATTGCATATCTATTGAACAGCAAATATGTTTGGCAGGGAATGATGAGGGCCTCTAGAAGTAGTACAATTATTTTTACACCTTTCTGTCACGTACTGTTCCCTGCTGTATCTTAGAAGGCACTAGAAGAGAAAGGGTTTATTTTCCATTATCTTAAATTACAGCCTTTCCAATTTGAATATTTCAAACCCCACTGCCTTTTGGAAAACAGGAGCTATCCAAAGACCCAGTTCAATTATCATTACGTAGAATGAAAGTCCTGTCACTGACATAACAACAAAGGGGTCCAGCAGTGCAGTCTCTTTTTTCACTTCTCTTCTTCTACTCCTCATTTCTAAGTCCCAAAAGATAAGAAAGATAGGCACATATGTCACTGGCTACTTGGAAAAACCTGGAACCAAACTCAGGCAATCCTTCAAGTAGTCTCAGTGTTATGTTATAGCCTGTATTAGTGCTAGGAAGAACTGCCTCTGCCACAGAAAAATTGTTTGTCTTTTCACATTTATAATGCATGTAAACTTGTAATATGCTTTATATTATGACCTCCAAGATTTTCCTACAAGAAAAGAGTAGTCTTACTGGTAGCCATCTGCATTTAATTTTGACTGAAAACAGATAAACTTTTAGACATAGGCTGCAAGCAAAGTTCTGGCAATATGAAGCATTAAAGTGGGCAGGAACTTCTTCAGCATGAAGGCTTTGAATCAATATTCATCAAAAATTAACACCATTTACATTGCTGACTTACTGAGGCTCTTTGTTTTAAAACTCCTCACAAATCTCTACAAGTAAACTATCAGACAGCAACAGCAGCACAGAAAAAGTGACAGAGATGAGTGAATGCATTTCACTGGCAAGATATTATCAAGATGTGGTTCAGAAGGCATGTTGAGCTCTGAATGGCTGCATAACACCTTAGGAATTGCATCCAATTACACTTTAAAACAGCAAATAGGAACACTTTTGATATCTTGGCTTAACTTCCTTTACAAAACATGAGTATGTAAAAATCCATTCTTTATTTTCTTCTCTTTAGGAAAACTGTCAAGTCAGTATGCTTTTGACTAATTTACAATCTTTGCTGACCTGACTTGCAGCCCTGGGATGGGCTCAGCTGTGCTCAAGGCATTACTGTGCACAGCAAGCTGAGGACAGAAACTCTCATTCCTGCACAATAGCAAGAACTCAAGTGCCCATCTTGGACAGGAGCTTCACCTGCTTCTATCATACAGCCTCCATTCAGCATGTTGTATTTATCAGCTCTAAGGCATTACGCAAGCAAATTCCTGTCTGCAAGGCCTCGGTTACTTTTCTCAGAATCCCTTTCATTTCCTTTAGGAAATTTAAAAAAATAGAAGAGAAAGTAAAAAGTATGCTCTTCCTTTACTGCTTCAAAGCATATTTTTCAGCAAAGTAAGGCACACTTTGTTTCAACCTATTAATAATTCTGTCCCGGATATGCTTCAAGATCCTTTATCTAAGATTGCTGAACATTTTGCCTTAAATCCATAACTGGAAAATGCTAATGAATCTCTGCAAGAAGGCTGAAACTCCCACATTCAAAGTTCCATGATCTTGTGCATATCAGAAATTCAGAAATCAAGTATTTCAGAAGTCTATACCCTTTTAAATTCCACCACATGTTTCTGAGCTCTCAGGCCCCGCTGAGTTTGCATTCATTTCAGCTGAAGCTGCAAGGGCAGAATCTTTAGCAGCATCACCCACAATGCAACTACACAGCATCAGGCTGCCCATCCTCCACAACCTTGGATGGTCTGAATGCAGTTGCAAATCTAAGCAGAGAACTGCAGCTGCCTTCAACTTTAACACAGAGGTCCAGCCAACAGAGCCTGCAGGTGCCAGCAGACAGTGATTCATTTAGATCCAAACAAGGGTATATTTGATCAAGCAAGAGGCTTTGCCTGTTGGGAAGTGCACTGTCTCTGGGCTGCAGCTCTTTCCCTCGGCAGAGGACATTGCAGAGTGAAATACAGTATCCTTCATGCATCGGAAGCCCTTGGTTTGATCCTTGGCACTTCCACGGGAAACAAGATGGAGCCAGGCAAGTGAAACCATTGGTGTCTGCTGACCACACATTAGCCATTCACTCAGCTCGAGCCAAAGTCTACTGTGGGCACCAAGGTCCTGCAGACTGACCCAGGGTTTATAAACAGAGGGACATCTCCACACTACAACAAAAAAATCTTAATCTACAATACACAAGCCAGGGCCCCAACAGCTGCCTCAGTCAAGAAAGGCATCAGCAATTAACAACAGCATTCACAGACTATCCTTACGTGAAGGGGAAATGCAGAGGTCAGAAATGCTGGACTGGCTCCCACCACAAATGGGAGAATGACCACTCGGCGGAGATTGCAGCTTCTCATCTCCATCATGACAAGAACTGCTATCGTTTTCTGGCCTGGAGGAGAAAGGAGAATGCAGGGTGAATGCTTACAGTACAGTTGCAGGAGAGTAAATTCTAATTTCTTCTAATTGCCTGTAATGATATAGTAGATATTGAAATTACTTTATATTTCATATTGCAAATCGGTGCTAAAGACATAACTGCTTGACTGTAGCTCCCCTAAACCAGCTGACATCAGATGTATTTGAAATTAACATTTTTTCCTACTGCAATTCCTAATGCAATAAAAGAGCCGAGGAAAGGAAACTGTAACTGGAAAGGAAACCATAACTCCCTGCAGTCTGAAGATCCAAAATACCAGTATGACACTTAAAGAAAAAGACTGTAGAAATGGGCCTGAGAGGTTCTCAAAAATTAGCTTTTTCAAGGATTTAAGATTCACTCCTGAATATTACAAGGATCTCACTTTAAAGAGCAGTATGCAACACAGACTTAAAGTAGGTGAGAAGTAGAACTCTTGATTTCACAAGTGAGGTGGATCAGTGAGAAACTGAAGCAGCTGAAGGACAGAACAGGAACACAACTGCTTAATAGTAAGGAATAAAACACAGCAAAAGCAAGAGGGGTGTGAAAGCGTGTGAAAAGAAGTTGGCAGACACAGAAAGTTTCCCTGCCCAATATCAGGTTAAGGTAACTAAACTATATCTCTAGTGAAAAGGATGCAGTCCAAGGAGGCAGTTAATGGTTTCACAGCTCAATCAGTTTCTAAGGAACAGCTAGCAGAATATTAAGTAGTTCAATCCCCCTTGAGTGATCTCAGCCAGTGAGTCTTTAAAGAGGAGGGAAAAATGAAAAAAATAAAAAGAAAGAAGGCAGCTTTCCAGTATTTCCTGACTCCCTCAGCTCCATACAGCAAGAGCTTATCCATACAGGGATCCCATGACAATTCATCTGAAGTAACTACAGCCTTGTTTGCACTGGGAAGTCATAGAAAAATTAGCATGGAATAGCTGCTACATGTGCAGTGGCTATTCTGCATTAATTTTCTATGTGAATACTTCTATTCAGCACTAGAAATCTCCACCCCTCCTCCTCCTTTTGGAGGTTTGAACCAACAACTCAAAGAGATACGTTATAATATCTCCAACTGCTTCCTCTTTCATGATGTTTTTAAATGGAATATATTACATGGAGCGTCACATGAAGAAATTCAAACAAGTTATATTCACTTCAATTCTGAATGGAAGCATTTACACAAATTTTTAATGTAGTTTAACTACTCTGATGAATCAAAAATTTCAGATAATTCAGATCAACTGTCCTGGATTGTATCGGGTAGATAAGTTGTATATGAGGCAAAAGTTTTAAACATTTTTCATAACTTTTCATCTGATACAAGCCACTTAAATACATCCAGTTCAGATATTGCTTTCAAATCAAGGCAGATAAGATTTTACTGTCTTCCTCTTGCAATAATTCCTAAGCAAGCATTTCCTCATTTTAGTCAATGAATTAGTACTAAAATTAGACCAGCATAAAAGCCATCAAAGCTTGTCCTTTTCTGCTGTAAAACGTAGTTCAAGAATGTCTTCATCTATTCACTGCAGTTTTCTTGCACACAAATTAGTTAGATAGAAAGGACAAGCTTCTCATTCAGGGTGGTATCACTTGTTTCCTACTTAAAATGTGCGAGCACCAAACACTCATATTATTTCTACCATTTGGCCAGAGCAGGAGGGAAATTAATTTTCAGGTATTTTCACCTCGTTAGATTTCTCCTGTTTACATTCTTCCTCCCTAGTTTGCACAGTGGGGCAATCTGAAAAGGCTGCTTCACACCTTCAAACTAACACTTCTCTTAGACCCAAAGCTACCAGAACCAGTATGGCAAAAATGTGTTTTTAATTTGTCTCCAGCAGTGACCTGAAGCCGTCTTGCAGAGCCACGAGCTGCACAACTGTTCAGCTGAGGAGATTCAAGTTTTGCCAAAATGTGCGTCACTCCAGTACCCCGGGACGCTTAAGCAAACACACCGCCTGGGTAGGTGGTGGTAAAGAGAGGCACGAGATCGCTTCCAGAGGTTATTTCTGATGCATAAATTGCAGTGCACTACATGGCACCATGAAATAAAAAGCCACTCCCACAGGTCTGCCACCGTTTTTCTGACTTCCCATAAGAAAGTCAATTCATTCTCACAAGCTTGGTTTTCTCTCTGCTTACAAAGCAGGAATGTAATGCTTGGACACTTCAGAGGTAATTAAGATTTATTCCTGAAAAAATACTTTCTAAATAGGCTGTAAGGCTGTCCTAACAGCCAGTTCCACAGAATCAGTCCAGGTCTCCTAGTCCACCATGGGATAAATACTGCACCGGGAAAGTGGGACCTTGAACTCTGTAACACTGACCCCACAATAAAGTAGCAACATATGTTTAGTCATATTTTAGCTAGTCTAGATTTTTAAGGCCTGCAGCTCTTTTGGAGGACTGCAGGAAAAAGATTAGATAATCACTATGTTACTAATATGAGCTTATATTAATTAGTTGCTGTTTTCTGCTGACATACAAACACATAGATTTAATATATAGGGAGAGGTCTTGCAAAAGCTGTGGACATTATGATGGTGTAGAAGGTTGACCACAGTGAGAAAGGACACAAAGTAAGAATACCAAATTCACATTCAGGCTATACCAGGCAGATGAAGTAGATGCCATGTTCAAACAGATGTCATTTTATCCAGGCTAGTACTCAGAATAAAAATTAAGACTGCAAGACAAATTCTGCCCTGGGATAGCCAAAGGTTCTTTTTTTTTTCTGCTTTGGAAGTGTATGTTTCCTTCACCTGGTTTTTAAAAAAATAAATGTCATCTGGGGCTTTTTCCATGCCCAGATTTGGTATGTTACACTTGTCTGTTCTAAGGCCCTGGTAACCTAATATGTTTAATTTCATATAAACAGTACAACTGCCAAAAAGACATATTTGGGTGACTCAGGAGGGCTCCTAGTCAGGTCATCTGCTTGTAGGAATGCTAATGCCAGCATGAAACAGTAGGAGGGAATAAACATGGGCAAGATAAAGTTGCGACCACTCCTTGTCCAAAACAACAACAGACTTCAGTCAGATTCAACTACACCTGTGCAACTACAGCCTGAATCAGTCCTCACTGTCCTCTGTATCCATCTTCCACGCTACAAAGAGGAGGAAATGTATCTTAAGAAAATATGAATGTGAAAGCAAACAGTGGCAGGGGGGATGACATGGGACAATCATCAGCGCTGGTGGGTTCTTCTAAGAACCACATCTAACTCCACCACACTGTTCTGTTTCAGGTTACCCGTTCATTTTAACACACTTGGCTATACCAATACCGTGACTTTTGAGTACCTGTTATTCATCCTTTGTTAGACATGTAGTCTCTCTCAGATTAAGTATTCACAGAAATGAAAACATGAAATCCTCACAATAACAGCTGCCTGTATCGTAGCTACTTAGATTTGACCAAATACAAAACTGAATGGAACTGAAAGTAAAAAATCATTTAAATTTGAAATCTCATTGGTATTTTACTTCCATGGTCAGGACAGTGAGCAGGACAGGTATCATCTCAGAAATTAAGGCACACTTGCTCTAACAGAAGGCAGAGAATATTCAAGGAGCTCTATACTGTAAGAATCCTGTACTTCATTTACAATAAGCCTTCTACTCTGACCCCCGTCATATCAAGAGCAAGGTGTCACAAACACTCCCAATGGAAAATGTATTTCTTCCACATCTGGAAACTCAGTGTAACAAGATATTTGTCTTTTCCATTTTCTTTTTAATCTGTCCTCTTATGGTTGGCTAGCAAACCTCCTCAGAGCAATATACTTTGTTGCTTGTAAAGTGGAAGATCCCAGGCATTGTAGACACTTACCAATAGAATATAAGATGAAAGAAGTATGAACATGTAGAACATAATGGAAATTTAAATCAACCTGATCAGTAAGTATGTACTCAACTGTTTCAAGTATGTGACCTCAGCCAATGGATCTTCTTCTGCCTACAATATTCCACTCCTTTTTTTGAAATTATCTTTAAGGAATGACAATGGCAATACACTTTTAGGTAGGGAAGGTTTATTTATTAGGCACTGTTGTGGTTTTTTTCTTTGTTGTTGTTTTGCTTTTTAAAGGAGCTTAAAAAATCCAACTTGGTCTCACTTGTTTGGACTTACATCAGGTAGGCAGTTCTGTGATAACCCGGTGTCACAGGTCTCTGGAGAGGTTCATCTATACTCTGATGGACACCAGAAAATAGCTTCTTTTTAGTTTTTGGAGTATGAGTCATTATCTGATACACAGAAAATGAAGAAAAAAAAAAAATCAGTGGAAAGACAGGTAACTGGAGCCACAGAGAACATTCTATAGAAACACTGCATCAGAAACTATATCACATCCTGGTGTCACTAGATAAAACTGCCTGGAATCACTGTAGGCTCTTCCATGACATTTTATTTCAGGTCATGTTTCCATCAGCAGCATTGGATGCCGGGATCTGGAAGGCATACAGTTGCATTTATTATAGAATGGTTTGGATAGGAAAGGTCCTTAAAGATCAGCTATTTCCAACTCCCCTGCCATGGGCAGGGACATCTTTCACTAGACCAGTTGCTCAAAGCCTCATCCAACCTGGCCTCGAACACATTCAGGGATGGGACATCCACAGCTTCTCTGGGCAACCTGTGCCAGTGCCTCACCACCCTCTCAGTAAAGAATTTCTTCCTTATATCTAATCTAAATCTACTCTCAGTTTAAAGCCATTCCTCCCTGTCCTGTCACTACCTGTCCTTGTGAAAAAGTCCCTCTCCAGCTTTCTTGTAGGCCCTTTTTAAGGACTAAAAGCCCCACAATAAGGTCTCCCTAGAGCCTTCTCTTCTGCAGGCTGAACAATCCCAACTCCCTCAGCTTGCTTTCATAGGAGAAGTGCTCAGCCCTCTGAATATCTCAGATTAGTCACAGCACACTAAATGGCATTCATACAAACTTTATGCTTTTTTTCTGAATAGCTTTTTGCCGCTTGAACTAAGACAGACAATACTTGATCCGGCATAACGCCTGCAGGAGCAGTTAACTTTTCAACTTCTTTTTTTTCTTTCCAAAATAATTTCAGACCAGCAGAAGGTTCCAGTATTAACCTCCTCAGTACTTTGTTTTGCGTGCCCACAGCGTCACTGATGTAGCACTAGAACCCTAAGGCTGCCTGTAGGTTATTATTAAGCCACAGCCTGACCACGCCCTGTGAAAGGGTAGCTCATTTCTCAGACTTGTTCTCCTGAACAGCAGCTCATGCAGAGACTGTGAAAGATTCATATTGCTATGCGGGTAGCACCTGGCTCTTCAAGCAACAAATTAAAGAAAGTGGTGAAACTACTGAAATTAAACACTTAATCCAGCAAATTAATTTATTTCAATAGTCTAATGAGTGGTACTTACTCCCAAGTACTCGGTTGTTAGCAGCTTCTCCCCTGCAAGCTCTCCCAGCTGAGGCTGCAAAACCTCATCTTTGTCCAGATCAGCCTCCATTATGTCATGGTCCTCCTGCAACAGCAACACGCAGGTTTGCAAGGAAGCTTTAAGGCTGATAATATGGGGCTGGTACAAATATCTTGGAATCGGTACTTTAGGATGTAAATATCATACGCAAAACCCAAATGTAATCAACTTCCAAGTAAAAACTACCAAGAATTCACTCTCCAGTACCTATTTCTAGAATAGCTATGGGTGATTCATCTTTCATGGAAGCTCTGCAGCTCCTACAGATCAACAAGCCAGGAAATTTTAAAGTTTGAGGGACTACTCCAGAAAACTAAAACTAGTAATACAAGAACAAGGCAGTGTTTTGCTGCTAAAAAGAATTCTCTTCTGTCCTGCACAAGATACCCTAAATAAGACCCACTCTACATGAAGAAAATGTGCTTTGCTTTTGAAACAGGTTGTGAGAGTAAATATAAATGATTGTCAGAAAAAGTAAATGAGAAAAAGTACAGAAATCATTCTAATAAGATATATTGTAATAGTAATGTAGAGAGCCTGGCATAAACTCCTTTAAAAACAACAGCCACTTTAATGAGCCCCAGAGCACAAAGAAAATGAAAAGCAGTTTCAATTTAGTGAGATTTAGACTTAGCTTTACATAGTCAAGGTAAGAAATACCATCTACCACAAAGATTAGCCAATAACATGGATGCTTGGACAGTGCTCTACAAAAAAACTGTGAAAAACATTGGAAGTGTGTACAGAGGAGGTATTTCCTAGAATGGAAATGGCTGATAACTGATTCCAGTTTTTGTCTGGTGCAAAACAGCAAGACTACCATCGCTTGGAACAAGTAGGTGTTGGCTTCCCCAGAGCTCTGCAGGCTTGCCTTTTTTTTCAAGTTCATTGAACTTTGTATCAAATGGCTTAAACCCCATAATTTTTGATTTAGTTATTCTCATTGCTCATCACCTTCTCATTCACAGACGTCAAGCAGAGGTAAAAAGTACAGACACAAAGGGCTCAATTCAGTAGCCCAAGGCACCATCCAGTCCTGCTTTGAAATATCCTGTCTGGTCTTCCACTGCAGCTCTGAAAGGGCACAAGCCTCCCACAGGTCCCAAGTCACATCCCACAGCCTTGTGCAGGTGTTTCTGATGCTGTAGTTAAACTTTAGAGACATTAGATGCCTGCATGTGAAGAACTGTAGTACTTAGAGAAATACTTCCAATAAAATACACAGTGTTCCAAGGTTTAGAGTAAAATTTTTCCATAATGTATTTGTTCATGTATGGATTTATTAAAAAACTGAATTCTTCTGTACGTTAGTTTTTCTGTAATTTACCAGATTGCTAATCCTCTTTATCCTCCTAAAGATGTATTCTCCAGATGCTCAGCCATAGAAGATATGGCTGTATAGGACCTCACGAAGATGTTCAATCTGCCTTTCTCTCCAAGGCAAGATAAATTACCATCAGCTCTTAATTACCTGAAAATCTAGGTATGTGTGAAAAATAGACTAGGCAACAATCATCCGTATCAAGCAAAGCAAAAAAAACCCCAACAAAAACTCACACTCCAAAGTCCATAATATATTGTACTGGGGGGGGGAATTGCACAGATGAGCTCTATAAATAGGTCTGATGGAATTTTCTTTTACATGGTTTGTTAATGCAGCCAATTTTGCTCCCTGATGTTATTTAAAATAACAGGTAACTGAGCCTGAAAGTGTCCCTGCTCTGTCTCCTTGTACAAAACAAGAACTTCACCCGACGTGCCATCATTCCACTACTGAAATAACACAATTGGTGCCCTGTTCAGCACTGCTCACAGGCTGCAGCAGATGTTGGCAGCAAAGCCCTGTAATGTAATGGCTTGAAGTCCTGGGATTAAGCTCTCTCTCTTTTGATGTGCTCTCTAGCTGAAGTGTATTTTCACACTGCAGTTTACTGATTTTATTGCCAGGTGCTGAGTGACGGTGGATCAGAGGGTGTCTGATAAATCATCACTGTACAGTTATCTAACATAGCTCCAGCTTGTAACTAAACTTTTGAATTAGAGCTGCAGTATCACATATTCACTTTTACAAGCAGCTTTTTACGATGGTCCAAGTCAAATAAAAAGAAAATGTAAAGATCAAATACTGAAGATAAATTAAGTTAGTATTTAACAGACCAGTCAAGAGAGTATTAAGCACCAAAAAACACACACCGACTGTGGGTCTCAACACACCCCAGATGGCAAAGTCTCAAAGTTGGGTATGTGCTCCAGGAGTCAGTGTATCCTGAGCTCTACTCTAGTGAACTTAAAGCTCACCAGACAAACTCAAAAGCCAATTTATTTCTAATAAGAGTATACACATTTATATTTTTTATTTGGCTTATATGCTCCAGTGTCACACAGTACAGAATCTTAAATTTCTGAGTGTATGATACTCTCAGAAATCCCAGAATTTTCCTCTATCAGGCTCAACTGCATCTTGGCCACAGTGTTTAGGAGGAAGTAGTCATTACCGCAAGATTTGCTCAAAGCCAGGAGAGAATTCATCAGTGCTAAATTAAACACAGATAAAAGCAAAAAAATTTCATGAAAGGTAATTCTAACAGCAAGGGGAACTTTCACATGCTCTTAGAAACAATAAAAGCTGGGGCAAAACCTGCAAACTAAGGCTCCTAAGAGTGTCTGTTAGTTGTTTCTTAAGTTCTAAAGGTGTAAGTATCCGTACGGAGCAACGAATGCATTCAGTCTGCAGTAGTTTAAAAGTTAAGTAAAGGCAAGACTGGTGATAAAGTTTTCCAAAACTTTCTGTTGCCAGATCACCATATCAGATGTTATCACAGAACGCCATCAGAGAACAATAACTCACTGCAATTCCAAAATACAAAAGGCCTTCAAGCACTGAGGTAGTGAGTCAACAAATCTTTGTTTATTTAACAAAGTAACAACATTTTGCTGCCATGTTGTTTGTAAAGTATATTTTCTAAACTGAGGGACTAAGAAACCAGGCGTCCTTGCAGCAAAACAGAATTATAGTTCCCAGGAGCAATAAGGACTTAAAATGTGTTGCAATTAATGTTACACTAGAAAAAGTTTTACACTTCGTTTACCAAGACTTTTTCTTTTTAATATACTGGCAAAGCTAATGAAAAACTGGAATTGGACACTTCTCTGTTTCAAAAGCCTACTGTTATTTTTTGAGTCAAGTAATAAGTGCCAGAAGCCTGTTTTAATCACATGGTACTTCAGTGGCAAAAACGCATTTCAAAATTATTTGACCTAGAGCCTTGGCTGGGATTGTGAGCAGCAGCAACTCATCTAGAGGGTATGAGTGAACAGGAGAATTCATCCTTTCACTCCCAAGAGCAGGTAAAATGATGAAAGTGTTCAACATTATAATGCAATTCCATGCCACACCTTTCAGGAAGGAGTTAATTATCTATGTGTTTTACCAACAAAAGACAGTATGCTTCAAAGAAGTATACTGAAGTTCAAGCAATAGCACCACCACCTTGGATTTTCAGGATACATCTAAGACACTCAAAGCCTTGGAATATCAGTTAAAGGGTGTTAAGCAGCATTTCAAACAAAGGGAAGTTCTAGTGATTAGTCCCCAGGAAGCCAATCTTGCAGGGCAAGCATTGATTTTGGTGGGAGGAGTGGAAAGATTACCAAAAAGTGACTTCAGGACTGCAGGAGGTGAAACAATTACAGTATCTAATTCTATTTTTAAAAAAGTTAACTGTACCCCCTTAGAACAAAAGGGGGAGAGCTGATTGTTAAACAAAACTTCCTTCTAGCTTTAAACTTAGAATCTCCACATAGCTCTAGATTTAGGCAGTCACAAGGGTGATTAGTTCACTGTGTTCACCAACTATTGTGCCACAACACAGAAACTCGATAAAGAATGCAAGCAGTGCAAGGCTTCCCTGGACACTGCCAGGCAAAGGCTGGATCCTGCAACGTGCTTCACCCCAAAGCAGCTGAGAGCACACTACACCTGTTACAATCGGGATATTTACATTTTTATCTGCTTTCAAAACATAAAATGCTCAACGTGCACCCTGCAGTAAGAGGGCAAGTTTTAGACTGTAGCATGGTTGTCACCAGTCACTATAATTTCCATTAATGTGCAAGGAGCTACTGAACACAATTGACTTAGTAAATTTTATGTGCTGCCTTCTTCGTTGGTTGAGACAATAAACTTACGTTTTATCTAAAAACCTGCTTTTCAGTAAATATGTTCTCTGGTAATACTTTTAATACAAGAACATTTTGCAGTTCATTAACACTCAACATCATTGACTCCTTCAGGGCAAAATACATGCTATAAAGGTATGTGCACACATACACACACCAAAGTATGCCCAAATACTGTCCCAAGGACGTCTCCCATAGTTGTTCTTTTAAATTTCTCAAGCAAGACTTCTCAATAAAAGAAAAAGGCAAGGTGGTAGATTTCTTTGAGATAAAAGTCCCACACAACTGCTGACACTGTATTTTCAAGCCCCCTCTCTGCACTTATGGCAATGTAGCAATGGCAACATCACCAGTGAAGAGTGGGTATAACATTTCCCTCACATGATTCACACCTTGCTCTGCTTGTTAATTTAGGCAATCAAATATGCTGTGTTGTCTACTCCCATTAATCCATGAAGACAGCTTCTTAAAAAATGCTGAAATTTTGGTATAAAATTCATTTATTAGTAGAGGTGAAAATACACAGCTAATCATGTTATATTTACTATGATATAGTTTCTCATGCTTACTTCATTTTTTTAAATTTTATTTTCTCACAGGACTTATTCCTTAGGTATAATTACTGTTTTTCTTCGTTACATTCAGGCAATTTAATAAATATATTTCTAAGTTTCTAAACAGCAAAAGAAGTCATACCCAGAATAGATAGTGATACTTTAAGAAAAAGTGACAACCTGTTTATAAACTATTTTGGTAATATACAGATTCATTTACTTCCTTTATTTTTAACTGCTGAAATGGGTCTGATTGAAAGCAAGATTTCTACTGCGACAGTAACTCCTCATCTCTTCACTTGTGTCAAGCTGTAATCCTTTAGTTATCACAGAGGTGGGACCCCTGGTGGCCTAGTGGTTAGCATGCCGACTCTCACCGCTGCGACTGAGGTTCGAATCCCAGTCCCCGGGGCAGATGGAGCCCATTAGCCCTGTGAGGCCATCCATCTATGAGAAGGTCACTCTAAACAAACCTACGTCCTGAGGACCTCACTCCCATTGTCCAAGCTTGCTTGGGCCCGGCAGATGAACCTTAGGATTAAAGGGTGGGCTCAGTTCAGCGCAGGTTGTGTCTCACCTAAAAAATCCATTGTGCAGGCTTGAAAGGTAAAAGACCTTTCCCCAAATCTTCGTTCGCGAAGACTGGCCATTATATATTATTTATTATTATCACAGAGGTGGTGAGTTGCCAAAAGAAAAGAGTAGGACTTCAAGTGAAGAAAAGGTAATGGAAACAGATCCAATTTTCTTACTAAAGCAAGAATAACTAAATAAAAGGAAAAAACAAAACCGAAACCCACCAAAAAACAAAGTCTGGTTTATTGACATAAATATTTTCTGGCTAGAAGGTTAAGGATTTTTCTAAAAGGTGTCAGAAGGCTTTTATACTTACTTCCTCATCCTCCTCTTCCTCTTCATCATCAGACACAATACCATCATTTAATGGTTCTTCTAAAAAGAAAAAACCACAAAATTATGTAAGTTCAGTTGTACATGCACAACTTAACAGAATCTCATTATTACCTCACTTTGACAAGAGCAAGAGTTAGCTTGCTTCTCATACAGATGCCCCATCCTTTTCCAGACAACCATTGGAATCATTTGCTCCTATAAAGCATTCTAGAAATCACTGAAATCAATTCATATTTGGAAAAATGGCAGAAATAGTAACACTCTGGAATTTTTATTTTCTCATAAAACCCACTGTGATGTCTCACTGTATTTACTGAAAAGACTTGAATGGAAGAGTGTGCACTTGCTAGTTTGTCTATTTTTCAACTAATTTTTAATAAAAGACCCTACTTCTCCCTACAAACATTTCAATATTATACTGCTTCTGTACATAAAAAGTTAGTACTCATGTAGAATTCTTCCTTTAATTTTTGAACAAAATTATCTCCTCGGAAAAAGCAGCCAGGCTTATGCTGGAAAACTTTTTTGGACTCACCAATCAGACAAAGCCTCTTAAAAATACCATTCCCAGGTAGAAGAGGAGCAGTTCCATAACCCTGATGAACAGTTTTTGTACAGTAGCAATACAGTGCTTAGATACTTTATTTGTTCTGTCACAAGCTAGAACTGTAATGTCTTTTACAAGCTAGAACTGTAATGTCTTTTACAAGCTAGAACTGTAATGTCTT